>NW_027505116.1:0-300975 GCF_021521415.1 Bidens hawaiensis
TGTTCGATTTTAAAGACAAATTCTAAATTTGGTGAAGTAGCCGATGAAGGAATCTTAGTCGGTTATGTTGTTGGGACTCCCAACAGACGTGTCTTTAATACATCGACCGGCAAGGTTGAGGTGGTGTGTAACACCGATATCACAAGTTACAAACCGCCAAAACCAAGCAACGGACCTGCTGAGTTTTTCGACTATGATAGACTTTTTAAGTCTTTTAACATACCTTATTTGGATAGTGCAGAAGTAGAAGAAAGAGTTGCTACGAAGATGATCCTTGATGAGGAAGAAAATCTAGTGCAAAGACAGCTGTTTGATAAATGTCAACCTTCCTCATCAAATGCTATCGATACCCCTGCTGCCTCTCCTGAAGAAGAATTTTTCAATCCGTTTCACTCTCAGCAAGGAACAACCATTGACGAGCTCTCTTCTAACTTGGAAGACAATTTGCATGTCGGTTCGGTTCCGACCACGAGAATTCATAAAGATCACCCTTTGGAGAATGTGATTGGTGATGTGTCCTCCGGTGTACAAACAAGACGTAGCTTGAATGAGCACACCTGTGTTTACACAAGCATTAAGGAGACAGGCATAATCAACGAATGCTTGTACACCTGCTTTATCAGCCAGATTGAACCAAAGAATTATCAAATGGCTCTAAAGGACAGCTCGTGGGTCGAAGCCATGCAAGAAGAGCTGGCTCAATTCAAGAAAATGGAAGTTTGGACTTTGGTTGAAAAACCAAAGAATGTGCATGCGATAGGCACAAAATGGGTTTTTAAGTGCAAGAGAGATGAGAAAGGGATTATTATAAGAAACAAGGCGAGGCTAGTCGTTAAAGGTTTTAATCAACAAGAGGGGATTGATTATAATGAAGTGTTCGCTCCTGTGGCAAGATTGGAAGCCATTAGATTGTTTTTGGCATTTGCTGCTTATAAGAAGATGAAGGTATTTCAGTTAGACGTGAAAAGTGCGTTCCTAAATGGGAAAGTTGATGAGGTTGTGTACGTTGAGCAACCTCCGGGTTTTCCTGACCCAGACTTTCCAGACCACGTGTACAAGTTAAGCAAGGCGTTGTATGGACTACATCAGGCACCTCGTGCCTGGTACTCAACCTTATCAGATTACTTGCTTGAAAATGGGTTTGAAAGAGGGAAGATAGATAGCACGTTGTTCTTCAAGAGAGAAGGAAGCGACTTCCTGCTGGTGCAAGTCTACGTGGACTACATTATCTTTGAGGCCGTCATGAAGAAAAGGTTTGAAATGAGTGCTATGGGTGAACTAACTTTCTTTTTAGGATTGCAGGTTGATCAGAAGAAGGATGGGATGTTCATTCATCAGACCAAGTATGTCCATGATGTGCTCAAACGCTTCAAGATGGAGGACAGCACTCCATTCGATACTCCAATCTGCGTCAACCATAAATTGGGTGCTGAGACAGACAATGACGCAGATGTGGACCCAACTCAGTATCGGGCTATTATAGGTTCTTTAATGTACTTAACTTCTTCTAGGCCTGATATTATGTTTGCAGTTTGTCTTTGTGCTCGTTTTCAGGCAAACCCAAAGGAATCTCACATGAAGGGTGTGAAGAGGATCTTGCGATATCTCAAAGGCAAACCTAAGCTGGGGTTGTGGTACGCGAAGGGAGGAGACTTGGAGTTGGTGGCTTCCACAGATTCTGATTATGGAGGGTGCAATCAGAGTCGGAAGTCAACTACTGGAGGATGTCAGTTTCTAGGAGGTAGATTAGTGTCTTGGCAATGCAAGAAGCAGACATCAGTCGCCATTTCAACATGTGAGGCAGAATACATGGCAGCATCCAACTGCTGCTCCCAGGTTCTGTGGATTCAACAACAGTTACGCGACTATGGTCTGAATTTCTCACTTACTCCAATTTGTATTGATAACACTGCTGCGATCTCAGTAACTAATAATCCCGTAAAGCACAGTAAAACTAAACATATTGACATACGTCATCATTTTATATGGGATTGTGCTGAGAAGAAACTGATTGTGCTTGAAAAGGTGGATACGCTTGATATTTTCGCTGATTTATATACCAAAGCGTTTGACAAATCAAGATTTCAAAACCTTGTTGAGTTGAATGGGATGATCAATCTCGAGTAACCATGCTTTTTGTGCATATATATATAAAAAAAAAAAAAGAAAATGTCACTATCGCTTAAAATTATGTCGGTTACCTCAGTTTGAAGGACATATCCTCGGATATGTTTGGTCCTCATTTTCTACTTGTAGAGTTTGAGGGTTGCCATTAACCAGATGACTGAATGTGACCGGGGCGGTTTATGATGTGTTTTTATTCTTTCGCTGAAAATTAGTCGTTTATACTTAGTTAGAAGGACACATACTTGTATGTGGTCGGTCCAGCGGATCCATTGGATCCTCAGGATAACCGTTTACCTGAAGACTTTGAACTGATCGGGGCGATTGAAGTCAAAAAAATTTTTTTTTGGGAAATGAAATTATTTTTCAAGTCTACTACTTCGTAAGAAGTTCTGTTACTATGTTTTAACAGAAAATTGATCCAACCTTGGAAAATGATAGATTTACTGATTCTGTGTGCTTAACTAGTGAAGTTATTAGGCTTAAAAGGCTTTAGAACAGTCATTGTATGTCATGGTAGCTTTTTATGGTGCGTAAAAGTAGAAGTGATACTAACTAAATCTACTCGATTTTATGTGGAAACTTCTTAAGAGTTCTGCATGTCTTCATATATATCTTTCCGAATGATAGGCAGAAAAGCGATTACCCAGTCATACACGAGCCTGTTAGTGTTCTGATTCCCGTGAAGAAAGCGTGTCAAGAGAATGCAGTGATCCAGATTCGGGACTTGCAGTTGTTCTCTATGTGTTTGATAAAAAAAAAAAAAATTATAAGTCATTGAGACATTCTTTAACTTGAAATGTCAATCATGATGTAAGAAAGAGAACGGGAAGCAGAGTCTAAAGACGAAGAATACTTACAACTTAATCAGACACTACGGGTCGAAGTCAATTCGGGGTGACTTGGGGAAAGCCAAATACGCTTTGAGAATAGATAGGAGGCATCATAATGTCTGAGTTGTTGCCCACTTAATTTTTGAGCTTAATTGAACTTAACTCGTATCACAGAAACGATGAAAACCATCTTAAGTTATTTACCTGCCTACAACCTGTTTCTTTATGTCATAATACAGCTAAACACGGATCTATGTGACAGTCACGTAATTAGTATGATTTCTGTTCAGATATTTTCTAAAACGTAGTAGTCCCTGTCGAGACTGAAATTTGATCCCTTATACTTTAATTTTTAAAAGTTTTTCGTACTTAGGTAGTTTATGATTTTATAACTGGTTACTTGGACTTGATCGTGTCATTTAATTCTTAAAGGGAAGTTTTTAAAACTTAATTGCAAAATGTTCAAACTATAGGGGTTTATTTTGTAAAATCGGCGAACTTGTGAATAACTTCGCCCTAGGCGAAGTTATCCACAATTTCGCCTGTGTAACTCCGCCCCTATATAAAGAATACTTAAGGTCAAACAGTTCATTATTTTCTGAAATTCGGCGAACTTATTCTCTCGATTAATCCAGCGAACTTGTCCATTTTCCAGCGAACTTATCGTTTTTTTTTCGATCCTTGTGCTTATTTTTCCAGTTTCCGTTTCGATTTCAAGGTGTGTGTTGTCATTATATCGTATAATCCTTGTTCTCCGATGTTAATCAGTGGTCGTTTCGACCCGGTTATGGACCTCGGACCGTCGGACCGTTCAATCGGATTTTTCAAAAATTGTTTTACGTGGTTCTAATCAGTTTGATCGTCTAAATAACCTTAAAATCATGTGTTTCGGACCCCTCAATCGTCAAACTAACCATGAAACATCAGATTTCCGAGTTTGAATCTGCTTACTGTCGCCGATTCATATTCAGGCGAACTTATAGGTTAAGCGAAGTTATCCGTAACTTCGCCTAAGGTTTAACTTCGCCTGATAATGAATTATGCAACAGTATATGAGGCGATGTTGTGGTAAGGCGAAGTTATCATTAACTTCGCCTGGACCTTTTACTTAAAAGTTAATAGACGAAGTTACAGTTGAAGCGAAGTTGTTTACCAACTTCGCCCCACCTTTAACTTCGCCTATACAGAATAATCACAACTTCGCTCATGGTAACAGGCGAACTTGTGGTTTGCCTTGACGGTCATCTAACTTGATCTGTTTGTTGCAGATATGGCTGCAGTAGCAGGTGCTGGAGGTGCTGGAGGAGATGATGGAGGAGATAATGAGAGACAATTCTTTCCGGGTCATAACATGTATATCACACTTGACCCAGACGCGAGTGGAGTAGATGATTTCCGCGAAATCATCACATTCCTGCTACGCTCGCGGATATTCCACGCCATTACGACAACTCTGCCGATTTCCTTGCCCAACATTGAGGATTTCTGGCAGACGGTGGAATGTGACTGCCGTGTCGACCCCCCGGTGATGCGTGCAACGGTAAATGGTCAGGATGTTCAGTTCTCGTCTGAACAAATCCGAGTGGCTTTGCAATTCGGAGAGGAGACGAGGGACGACCCGACAAAGTTTGTTGCTCCGTTCCGTGATGGAGCATTTCTACGAATGGGATATTCTGGTCCCTTGGGGGATACACAAAGAAGGAAAGGTTTCTTGCTCGATCAGTGGCGCTTCCTCATGCACGTAATGATTGTCTGCATGTCAGGGAGGAAGGCGGGCACTGACGGGATGGGCGCGACCTTGCAGTCGGCGATGACTGCTCTGACTTATAACAAGCGTTACAGCTTGAGTCAGATGGTCTTCTATGAGATTGATCGACAGCGAAGGGCGATGGGGCGTGAGAGATTCATCATGTATCCAAGATTTCTCCAAATGATCTTGAATCATGTTGCTCCCACGTTGCCTCAACGTCGCCCTATCAGATACGTGGAGAGTGTGAACAAGCGTATCTTTGCTCAATGTAGAACTTCGAGTGCTAGAAGCAAGCCTGAACTGCGTCCTAGGCATACTCCACTGTTTGGGTATTTAATCAACCCGGAGTATGTTCCTGCTAATGGGGACGAGTTTAGAGATCCTCAAACACAACAGGCGGGAGCACCTCAAGCTGTACCTGCTGCGCCTGTTGTGTCAGCTGAAGAAGAGGTAGACCTTGACGCTGCTTTTGGCGGCCAAGGATTTTTTGACATGGACCGAGTTGATCTTCAAGAAAATATACAGGTCTCGGTTCCACAGAGTACGGGAGTAAATGTTACTAGAGTAGCTACGACGGTGGATGACTCAGATTTTGATGATGTAATGGATGAGGCAAGACGTATGATGGTGACTCAAAAGAGGACGTATGGGAAGAGAAAGAGGACAGATGACGACAGTGAGTCAGAAGAAGAAGAAGACATTCATAAGTTGATCAGACGTTCAAGAAGGGACAGGACAGGTGCAGGTAGGGGAGCTGGTGAGAGCTCTAGAGTCATACGTTTCGCTCCGCCCGCACTGTCCGGTATGTCAATTGTCCCTACACCATTACAGGTCACAAGGCCAAGCGCCACGGACGTTCCCATGGTGGCTACATCATCATCTGTTGGCCTCCCATCCATCACACTCCAGCTGACGACTCCAGATATTGTATCGTTGCCGCCTCCAACGCTTACTCCGTTGGAGGTTGTTGCACAGGTTATTGAGTCGACAGTGGTTCACACTGCAGGGTTGTCGGTCACGATACCACCTGCGGTTACGTCCACAGCTACTTCTGATGTCCCGGTTTCATTCGAAATCCCTCCTCAGTATACTCAAGCCATATCTCACATGAGGTTCGATTTCGATGCAACCCTATCAGACTCGGAAAGAATAGCTGCACTAGAGCGGGTCGTGGCAGAGCAATCTAGGATATATCTTATCCAGACCCAGGCTATTCAGCGCCTAGTAGCAGAAAATCAACTACAGTCGTCCCTCCTGGTTAAACATGGAAAAATTATAGATGCTATGAAGGAGTTCTTGGCATCTCAGGGGGAGACGAGCTGTAAAGGCGACGAGCTCAGGACAAAGAAGAAGAATGACAGAGATGATGATCCCAATACATCGAAAGGTGCAGGTGGTGAGTTGCCAAGAACTACTCAAGCTCTTGGGACAACCACAGCTCAGGGGGAGTCTGCAGGTGCAGTTGGCGGTTCTGGTAGTGATGAGGTGGTGATAGTAGATGACAAGGAGATGGGAGATGATGTGATCGATGCCTTGAAGGAGTTGGATGATGATATGTTAGATGTTGATGATGTGTGTGATGATGATGTGCTGCCATTAGAAGAAATTGAGAAGATTGGTGCACAGATAGTGATAGAAGATGATGTTGAAGAAGGTGAAATTGTAGAGGAGAATGTTGAACACGAGCTTCCAACCATTGAGAAGTCGAATGTATGTGAAGATACAGTAGTTGATGATACAGAATGGGAGGAGCAGCCTAGATGGAAGGAAGGCTATGCTCATTGGTTTATCAAAACGAAGAAGCCAGTGGTACCTACAATGTTCAAGAAAAGTTATAATATTAAAGGGTACGCTGAGTCAAAGAAAGGCATTATCTGTTGGTTATATGATGAACAGCTAAAAGTGTTCGTGGTGAAAAGATATGATGGGATCCAATACTTTAAGAGGACGTTGAGATCTCTAAATACCTTACCTGAGTGTGAGGTAAAGGATTTGGCCAGACTGGGGTTGATTAATAGAAGTGATGATAATATGGCCAGAGTTATTGGGAAGATAGTATGGAAAGAAAGTATTAAAGAGAAAAAGTTTGAGTTGTTAAAACCACAGAAAGGGAAATTAGTTGAAGATACTGAAAGAGGAATGAGAGCAGATGGCAAACCTTGGATGGTGATGAAATATAAGCCGATTCGGTGTTTGAAAGAGGTTCCAATGAAGACTATGCCTCAAGATGTACTGAAAGATCTGAAATGGTGGTATGTGGATTGCCAGACTGCTGAAGCCGTGATGGAAGACGAAGACGAACAAGAAGTGCTAAGAGTGTATGATCCGATGCATCTTGTTAATTTATCTAAAGCTGATCTGCAGGTGTTAAACGAGAAGAAGATATTCTATATTCCTGCTTGGAAAGGCGAAGCGAGGAAATATCAGCGAGTAGTCAAGGTCTGTGTAAGAGAAGGAGTGCATGCATGAAGATTACAAGACAAGTGCTTAAAGATAAAGATATGAAGCTACTGCCAAGGGGGAGTCTGTTGGTGCATAATGTCAGTAGTTCATAGTCTAGTGTCTATAATCCAGTCTGTAATGTTAATTGTGTTTTGTTTATGTTTAAGCGAAGTTACTGACAAGTTCGCTTATCAGGCGAACTTGTTAGTCAAGCGAAGTTAGCAACAACTTCGCCTGAACATATCAGGCGAAGTTGTCGTGTATTTATACGCTAGGTCACGGCTTGTTTAGAGTTTTTAAGGTAATCGTATACAGACGTGTGTGAGTTGAGAGACGTGAGAACCAGAGAGTATTGAGTCTGTATTCAGTGATTATATCACGTGTTTCGGTTATAATATAACGTGTGTTCGTTTATTCGTATCGTGTGTTTGTTTGATTCGTGTTCTACGCTCGTAACAACCTACGCAGGGATTCCGCACCTGTGTAGATCGAGATATCCCGTGCAGATCCATCCAGGGAACCTACAAATACATCTAGTCTATTGATACGAATACGTTTAGAAGGATGAATTACGCTAAGTGTGTGTTGACAGAGTATTTGAGCAGAGTAACAATGTGTTTACGCTAAGAAAATATACTTTGTTATAAAATACATGAATACAAGGATATATATAGAAGACGAGACATTCGTGTCTCATCCGTTAGACATACCTAACGAAGGAGCCTATCATTCATCTCTATACGTTAAGTCATTCGTTAACATCCCCTAACGAATGACACTACATACGCTAATCTCTTATTCATTAAACATACTTAACGAATAAGCTCCATACGTCATACTCATTCGTTAACATTTCCTAATGAATGAGTGATAAAAGACACAGACTCATTCGTTAACATCACCTAACAAATCAGCCAATTATGTTAATGACCAAAATCCCCCTATACATTAAAACTAATACCAAATACATTAAAACAAAGACTGAGACACAAAACGATACATTAACAAACTCCCCTTCGTCTCGAGGACTTTGTAAGCTTTAACTCTTGAACCTGATGCTCTTCCAATCCGCACAACAATGAATCACAAAAGCATGGCATACTCGAACAACTATTTGGAATTACATAGCATGCTTATTGTCTTTTATGTTCGCCCATCTGATCCAATTCTTGTATAACACTTCGTTATCGGACTCAGATAAATTGACTAGCCACATAGGACCAATCCCTCGTATAAAATCCATCTTTAGTCCAGATCCCAATATGATTACGGCTTCGTCGGTTTTGTTGTCGTAGTACCACCGATTAAATTTATTATAAAGACTTTGGGAAAAAGTCTTCAAAGGAACTTTATTTAATGTCCGTGTTGGCTTTACTTTAAGCACAAGTTTCATCCAGCCGTTGCGTAGATTTATCTCGTCGACATACTTTTGAGTCGGCACCTGTGGCTTGAAAAACTTAAATACATACTTTATTTCTTGTAACAAATGACCTTAAAACCAATCCACCATCTGATTGTCACCATGATTCATAAATGGTTTACGTGCCAATGTACGAACGTCCCAAAGTGGCATGGAAAGAACATCAGTAATTCATTGAAAATATTGCGTTACGTGCTCCCGCTTTATAATACATACTTTAAGCGTTGGTTCGTACATTCATGATACGATATCACCTTTCACCGTATTTACTGCTACAAACTTCGTCATCTAATATACTGATTCTCGAGCTTTTGACTGTAAATAGTCTTCTTTTTCAGCTTATCTAAGAGCCTCAATCATCTTGTTCATCTTTTCCGTGTTATACTTGAACATATCATTAGAAGCTTGTGACTCCGTTTCAGATACTTTACTCTATCCTCTTTCTCCATTTCTTTTCTCAGACGTTCTTCAGCTGCAACAAAATGTTTTGTTGTGAAAAGCAAAATCCCTTCATCAAATTTAGATTGAATGTACAAATTCGAGTATTCCTCAGCTGTCATGTCCTCCATCTCTACGTCATCATAACTAAAACTAGTATTCCCAGACGTAACAGTTTTATCAAAACGAACCTCATCAGTATCCTCAAATTCCACGTCCTCTTGCTTTTCCAACTCATCCACTGCCTCCTTGTTTAAATTAAGAAGCAAAGCAATTTGCTCCTTAGTTAATGAATGGACAACAAACTCACCTTCTTCGATTTATTCTGCATTCATCATATCCCGTACAATCCCGTTCTCATCTATGAACAACACCATTTTTATTTTCAATGTATTAACGGGTTGCACCTCTGTCGAGTCACTGTAAACTACCAACTCCTTCCCCGAAGACTCCCCTTGGCAGGAATATTACCAGATGATGAGACACATGGTTCCTGATCAACACCACACGCCTCAGGATCCTTATCTTGATCATGATCCTTAAGTTTATTTAGCATGTCTTCTTAGCATGTTAGCTGAAGGATAATTCATCTTGGTTTTCTATCCTCTCCCCCTGAGCAGAAACTAGTGCTCTCAGCTCACATTCTCCTTTTTTAAATATTGTAGACCCCTCATCATATGTCTCTGGTCTTCCTTCATTGCTTCTTGAAATTGTCGATCTGCAGCCATCTGATTCTCTTTCATATGTATCAGATTCAGCAATTGAAACATCTGATGTTATACATGCAGGTTTTAGAAATTTGGATGAACCAGCTTCATTGAGCCTTGGGGTTTGTTGAATGACATGAAAGAATAATCTGGCCTCTGCATTGGTTTTGCAGGAACAGATGGACATGTTGTCGCCAGAACTTGTTATGGAGAAGGAATAGGAGATAACGTAGATCGAGGAATCTCCATAAAGCACAAATCTATCGAAGTAGTAGTAATAAGTGTAACAACCGGTGTAGCAGCCAGTGTAAAAGAAGTAACAACAGGAGTAGAAACCACCACCCGTGGCTCTTGTTGTGGATCCTGCATAAATACACCGAAACCCCTCCTGGTTCGTTTAGGATTTGGCTCATCAACTGCAGCTGCTTTGCCCTTAGCCTTTCATTTTTGTGCCGTTGCACCACCATCACTATAATATCCCGAATTTTTATAAGCTCTAGATTTAAAAGATATTTTATTTGAATATTAATATATATATATATATATATATATATATATATATATATATATATATATATTATTTCGTTAGAAACTCATATAAGAAACAAATTGTAGTATAATAAAATAAAATTAATAAAATATGTATATTTAAGATAAGTCAGCACGTTCTATTTTCAAAATCATCAACCCTCATCTATTTTACCAACCTTCCCGGGTTTATTAGGAAACTCCGAAGCCTTCGTTCTTGATTGCGATTACTGTTATATAATTTCATAAATCCTTAAACGAACTCCATCATTCATCAAACCCGACCGCCTACTCTCAAGTCTCGCCTACTCCGTTTCTGTTTCCAACGGCCGTTGGTGACTCTATTGCCTACGAGTCGTCACGAACTGATCTCCTAACAATCTGAGTTATTCCCGATTCGCCATATTAGGTAAATATACAACCTTATTTTAAGTTAATGATGTGTTGTAAAACACTCATATTTTTCGCACCTTTTATCTACGTTTTTGTATTACATTTTATGTGTTTTAACTCGTTTTAGATAGCTTTTACATATTAATCTTTATTTTGTAGGCTATGGGTGAAAGATTGAAGAAAACTGGACTTTTGGAGCAGTTTACGAGCTTTTTACGCATACGTTTTCAAGTAAAACTCAAAGCCTGGCCCGTCTATAACATGAAAAAGCCCAAGCCTCATATTATAACATAATATAAAAAAGAAAAAAAAAACCCTAAGAGGGCAGCCTACCTGCGATCGAGATTTCCAGGAGGAAAAAAAAAGAAAAAAAAGTTTTGTGGAGATAGGGTTGGAGCTTGTGGCGGCTAGGGAAGGAAGAACAAGCAAGAACAAGCCTCGGCGATCGTTTACCATCAGATTACAGCAGCCCGGAACATCTCCATATCCTTTCATTCATTACTTTGTTCATCAAACTTTATTTTCTTGATCAATTGTTAATTTGTTTTACAATTGTGTTAGAGATTGAAGTGTTTATGATTGTTATTGATCGTTTAATGATTATTATGATGATTGGTATGAGTTTAATGATGATTTTGTTAAGTGTTTGCTGCTGTCCAAAAAATATGCCCGGCTAATCTTGTTAGTTCTACCTTGGGATGATGTTAATTGTTAGGTTTTGATGGGTTTTAGACTTAATTTGCTATTCTAAAGTTTGATTTAGACATGAAATAGGTTGTGTTTAAGGGCTGGAAATTTTGGTGATTCATTGCATAAACCCCGTGTGTCGGTTAATTAGTTTTGTGTTGATTGATCGGTGCATTGTTTGATTCTAGACTTTGTGTTTAGGGTTTGTTTGCGGTAGGTACAACCGTAGGGTTTTGTTGCATGATTTATTGGATTAAGTACAACGGTTAGACACCTTTTTTGAGACCAAGAGGTGATAAGAAATAGGGTCATCTCATTGCCTTTATATGCTAGAATAAGGATTGCGCAAGAGCGAGTTTGTTTCTTGTCAGGTTTAGGTGTTTTGAGTGACTAGTTGATCTATTTTAGTTCTAAGTTGAATTGTTCCTCTATCCTTGGTTGTGTAGTATTCATTGCCATTAGGGTCGAGTGTTGGTGAGACCGAGGGGTAATCCAGTGAGCCCGAGCGATCCTTAGTCGTGTCATCTTTAGGGACCGGTGTCTTGAAGTCATTCAATCCATTAGCTTGTTAGGCCTACAATTTGATTCAGACCTAGGTAGACGTTTTTCTCCATCCTAAGTTACCACAGTTAGTTTTTCGTTAAGTTTTCTATTTTTGGTAAGTTTTGTCAGTCAGTTAGGTTAGTTCAGTTAAGTTAAAAGAAATCAAAAATCAATTAAATATTATTCTAAGGTAGGTCTTGTCTAGGGTTAGTAATCGTTAGCGTCTTACGTGTCCACATGTTTGATACTCGGACTTCCTAGGTCTATACTACTTGCAATAGGTACACTTGCCGGTTGTGTGTGGTTTTAGGATTTTCGTTTTAATATTAAAGCTTAGTTGTGAGGGTCATTATTATAGGGTTATTAGACACACATCAAGTTTTTGGCGTCGTTGCCAGGGACACAGTTTTAGGCGTTTTGAGAGCAATCCGAGTTAGGACTTACCTTTTGTGCTACTTGTAATTATTTTTGTTTTATTTTACTTATTTGTTAGAATAATTTAGATAATCTTATTTCTCATTATAGTTTTTATGCGACAGGCTCGATCTCGTGGACCACCCGACACTGAAGCATTTCCCGAGCCAGAGAGAGAGTTTCGTGAAAGACATCGTCCCGTTTCACCCTCGTCCACTTCTTCATCCGTTGACCCCGACGATAGGGATAGGGTCATGGGCAACATTCCACCGAGGAGGACAGTTGCGGACCGGGCCCGACCGGCCAATGCTGGCGCGAGATCCAGCATGGCACCACCCGCCGTTGGAGTTGCTACAAACTGGCAGATCCCGTCGAACATTCTAAATACCATTGCTCATTCTGCTCAGTTTCACGGGTTGCTTCATGAGAACCCGCACTCTCATCTCAACCGCATCGTGCGTATCTGCGACACTTTCCATCTTGCGGGCGTTTCCGAAGACGCCGTTAAGCTCCGCGTCTTTCCGTTTTCACTCGCTGATCAAGCGAGTCTGTGGCTCGAGTCCTTCCCACAGGGCTCTATAGCTACGTCGGCTGCCATGCAGACCCAATTTCTTGAAAAATACGATCCTCCGGCTAAGGCCGCTCGTTTGCGTAACCAGATACATTCTTTTCAGATGGAGGACACCGAGAGTTTTTACGAGAACTGGGAGCGATTCAAGAATCTATTAGCGTTGTGCCCGAACCACGGCTTGCAAGATTGGGCGGTCGTCGAGAAATTTTATAATGGAGTGACGTACGCGATGCAGAGTATGCTCGACACGGCGGCGGGAGGAAATATGTTGACGACTAAGGACCCTGATGAGTGTATCGCTTTATTCAATGGGCTAGCTATGAGTGGATACCAGAGACCACCCGCCAGAAGAGGTAAGACCGTCGATTCCATCTCACGAGGCATGCATTCGGTGGACACGACCACTACACTAACGGCACAGGTCGAGGCGTTAGCGAAGATGGTGAAGGATATGCAGACAAAGAGCAAGTTGTGTGAGATCTGCAGAGGGGGGCATGATACCGTTCAGTGCCCAGTCAGTTCGCAGGAGGAGGCCGTAGACTTCATAGGAAATCCAAACCAAAATCCAAATTCTTTCAATTCTTATAATTCGGGATGGAGAGGCAATCAGAACTCCAACTGGAGGAGCGGCAACCAGCATGGATTTCAGCAACGCCAGAGTTTATTTCAAGATGCCGGTGAGGGAGCGAGCAGTGGGGAGAAGAAGCCCACTTTGGAGGAGATGATGGCGCAACAGACGCAGATGTTGTCGCAGCTTATGACGTGTAAGGATTCCCGACACAAGAAGACGCAGGAGAAGCTTCGAGAGCAAAAGCAGTTCATGAGGAATCAAGGAGCGTCGATTCAGAGTCTCGAGCGGTAGATGGGGGAGATAGCCAGCCGATTGAACGAGAGGCCGCATGGTTCACTACCAAGTAACACCGAGCAGAACCCGAAGGGATTTGCAAAAGTTGTGACAACGAGGAGCGGTGCAGGGGTACAAGAGGAGCCCGGGATTCAACAGAGAGGAGTCCTCAAGGAGCCTGCAGTAGTTGTAGAGGAGCAGGTGGATGAGGAGATTCAGATGGAGTCTCCACCGGCCCAGGTGCATCAGAGGAGAAGCCTAGGGAGTTCAGCACAGGCCGAGAGATAGCAGCTACCGAGCGAGCCACCCAGAGTCTACAAGCCTAGAGTACCATACCCCGAGAGACTCCGTAGAGATAGAGATGAGGAGCAGAATTCCAAATTTCTTGATCTTTTGAAGCAGCTTCACCTTAACATTCCATTCCTTAAGGCACTGACTCAGATGCCTAAACACGTGAAGTTCCTCAAGGATATCCTTTCGAATAAGGAGAAGCTTGCTGAGGTCGCTTCCATCCCATTGAGTGCTAGTTGTTCTGCTGTCTTACAAAGGAAATTACTAGAAAAGATGGCCGATCCAGGGAGTTTCATGATTCCCTGCATCTTGAGTGATGATACGGTTATTCATGCGCTGGTCGATCTCGGTGCCAGTATTAATCTCATGCCGTATTCCGTATATCGCAAGCTGGGTTTAGGCGAACCGAGGCCCACCAGGATGAGTATCCAGCTTGCTGATCGTTCTGTGAAATACCCTCGAGGGGGAGTCAAGAACATGTTGGTTCGTGTTGACAAGTTCATCTTCCCGGTGGACTTTGTCATTCTGGACATGAACGACGATGATAGCGTACCACTGATTTTAGGCCGACCATTCCTTGCCACTGCATAGGCATTGATCGACGTCTGCGAGAGTAAGTTGATTTTGAGAGTTGGGGATGAGAACGTCACCTTTGACGTTCGACAGTCACTGAAACACCCCAAGTCTGCTGATGACTCCCTGTACTTTATCGATACCATCATGGAGCATGTTGGGGAGTTTTTCAGCGACATCTGTGGAGGATCTGCCTCCGACACTCAGATTCTCGATAGGGACATTCCGGAGATTGAGATGGTTGCCATGACCGATCAGTCAATGGAAGATGACGCCGAGTCACATCACCCTGAGTTTGAAGTGTCTGCTAGGATCGTACGTGACGACCCGATGGACCGACCTTTTGTCGAGAGCCCCCCTCCTTTCTTAGAGCTTAAGGATTTACCTGCCCATCTGGAGTATGCGTTTTTGGACAAGGAGAGGAAGTTGCCGGTTATTGTCGCATCTGCTTTGACGGAGGTCGAGAGAGAGAGATTGTTGAGGGTGCTTCGAGAGCACAAGGAGGCCATTGCATGGAAGATTATCGACATCAAGGGTATCAACCTTCGTTTTGCACGCATAAAATCCTCATGGAGGATAATTATAGGACTGTCGTTCAGCCGCAGCGGCGGCTTAATCCGAAGATGCAGGAGGTCGTGAAGAAGGAGATCATTAAACTCCTTGATGCGGGGATCATTTTCCCCATTTCTGATAGTTCGTGGGTTTGTCCAGTCCAAGTGGTTCCCAAAAAGGGTGGCATGACTGTCGTCACCAATGAGAGGAACAAGCTCATTCCCACTAGGACTGTGACTGGTTGGAGAGTCTGCATCGATTACCGCAGACTGAATGATGCCACGAGGAAAGACCACTTTCCTCTACCTTTCATTGATCAGATGTTGGAGCGTTTGGCAGGTCAGCAGTGCTACTGCTTCTTAGATGGTTTCTCTGGGTACTTTCAGATTCCTATTGATCCCGATGACCAGGAGAAAACCACGTTTACCTGCCCATACGGTACGTTTGCCTATCGACGTATGCCGTTCGGACTGTGTAACGCTCCAGCCACATTTCAGAGGTGCATGGTGGCTATATTTCATGACATGATCGAGGACTCCATGGAGGTGTTCATGGACGATTTTTCTGTGTTTGGGAGTTCTTTCGATCAGTGTATCTCTAACCTTGAGAGGATGTTGGCCCGATGCGTTGACACCAACCTAGTTCTTAACTAAGAGAAGTGTCACTTCATGGTACGCGAGGGCATCGTTTTGGGGCATCGTATTTCGAGTGCGGGGATAGAGGTCGACCGAGCGAAGGTCGATACCATCTCTAATCTTCCCCCGCCCACTTCCGTGAGATCCATCCGGAGTTTTCTGGGTCATGCTGGGTTCTATCGCCGGTTCATTAAAGATTTTTCTAAGATTGCGAGACCCATGACCAAACTCTTGGACAAGGATGCCCCGTTTGTGTTTTCTGAACAGTGTGTCGAGGCGTTTGATCTTTTAAAAGGCAAACTCGTTAACGCCCCGATTATGATTGCTCCCGACTGGTCGCTTCCTTTTGAGTTGATGTGTGATGCGAGCGACTTCACAGTCGGAGCGGTTCTTGGACAGCGGAAGGATAAACACTTCCATCCGATTTACTATGCGAGCCGGACCCTGAATGGTGCACAGGAGAGTTACACCACCACCGAGAAAGAGCTTTTAGCTATGGTGTTTGCATTTAACAAATTCAGGTCCTATCTTGTTCTGTCCAAGACGATTGTGTACACAGATCATTCTGCCATTCGTTATCTCATTAGCAAACAGGATGCTAAGCCACGTCTTATCCGTTGGATCCTTTTGCTTCAAGTGTTTGATATCGAAATCCGTGATAAAAAGGGGCCGAGAATGTGGCGGCCGATCATCTTTCGCGTCTTGAGGGAGCTGAGTTAGGAGAGCCGGGGGTCAGGATTAATGACCAATTCCCGACAGAGAGTCTTATGTTTTTTCGGCTCAGGATGAGGGTTTTCCATGGTTCGCCGACTTCACGAACTATCTTCAAGATTTTAAAAATTATTTTTTTTTGGTTTAATAATATGACTTAGGTTGCTTTGATTTATTGTAATTTGGATTGTGGCTTTGATTTGATATCTGTAATAGTGACATGTCAGCCTGTTCCGGGGTAGGGTGTTACAATCACCATCCTGTCCATCATTTCCATCACCACCACCTTCAAGTTCTGAATCATAGTCATCGTGTATCCAATGATCACTATGTGGACAAACATACCGTTCAGCAGCCAAATGCCCAATTAATAACTTGTGTTTAGGCCTGGTATGTTCAGTTTAACCTCTATATGTTTGAATCCTCTTCATGGTGTCTTCATTCATATGATCTAATTGGATAAGATCATCTAACAGCTCCGGGACTTTGATCAAATTCGGCTTCAAGTGATTAATGATCATCTGTAGGAAACGAGGATGCATTAAGAACTTGTTGGTCCTCGTGGTGCAATTCTTCTTCAGTTGATAAAACATCATCTCTGAAAAGTTGAACGGTTTATTAAGCACCAAGGAACAAAGGCTGATTGTATCATGATTCTACATTCGTCAAAACCAACTTTACGTCCTCCAAAGCAATGAATCAGTACATGTAATAGGTACTTGTACTGTTCACACAAGTTTGCCTCGTTGTATGTTGACTTGTTCAATTCACCTTTATAATTTAACCTCCCAAACATTCCCTTTATCAATTCCTTATCAAACTCATAAACATCATCAACCATATCTTCAAATACCAACACAGTCCATATAACATGCACATCAACAACAATCTCTTTCGCTTGTATCTCAGTAACAATGTGGTTCTACCCGACTACATATCTAGTAGTTTCCCAAAACGGCCTTTTAATGTAGTAATGCACCAGGAGATTAGCCAATATAGCTCGATATATCCTTCAATGCCTTATAAACATGATCACGTCTCCAAACACGCCACATCCATAGATAATTTGACCCAAGAACGCACAGATGTTGTGCTTCTTGACAGCTACTAGATTATGATAAGCCATATTTGTGAAAAGGTATTTGTTAATATTTGAAATATAGTTGAAATTGACAAAAGTGCCCGTGTTCGTTATATATTAAGTGTAAACGAATATGAAACAGTCTAATTCGTTAATAATTATAACGAATAGATTTTTCGTTATGAATATAAAATGAATAGACTCATCCCTTAACGAAATTACCATTCGTTAACCAATTAATCTCATTCGTTATAAGAACTAACGAATGAATTCATTATATGATAAACGAATGACCAATAAATCAATAACGAATGGTCATCAACGAATGTGTTCATTTGACTTCAGGTCATAGTCAAAATTGCTATGAACGCAAAAAGTTAAAACCCAAATTTTGAAATATGTAATCCTTTAATACTTGATTATATACATTAACATTTGATTTGTTATATAATTGACAACATTTTAACTAAATCAATTTTCATTTTAATGATCTTTTGCAAGTTCAATTGATTTGTTTTTAGGTTCGTAAAAATGTTTTCGTCAAAACCCTTAACAATCAATCAATCATTTAATTAAATGAATCCAGATGTTCGTATTTACCTTACGAACACAAAATGACCTGGAAAAAATTTGCAATAGTTTCGTTTAGTTTATATAGTTTTCAAGAGTTTCCCATTCATTATATAGTGTTTCTATATGCCATATAATAATTGCACACATCCCAATGCATATGAGTATCTCATTCGTTAAGTTAAATAACGAATAACCCTTCATTAGTGAAATGTTTAACGAATAACCTTTTATTCATTACTTATTCGTTAACATTTTAATGAATAAGTATTCATTCATTATGTCTTAACGGAAGGGAATGTGTAATTTTAACAAATGAATAACATTCGTTAAGAATAAGTAACAAATGACCATTCATTCGTTATCATCCTGTAAAGAATCTAATTTTACTTTAACGAATGTGAGGATTTAGCATTCAAACCTTGCAAAATGCATAATTTAAACATCAAAAACCCTTTTGATGCCAATAACTTTAAACAATAACTTAAATTGTGGGTAAAATCTTACCAAGATAGTAAAATTCATGATTTTTATCGGAAAATTTTAATTCGCATAGCTTGGTAATAAAAAATAAAGCAAAATATAAAATCTTTTTGGATTTTCTACATTTTACATCAAAACAAGCCCATAATATTTTCATATTTTTCATTTTCAAACAGAAATTTAAAACAAAACATAATGCTGTAGGAACGTGTTCGTGCCATGAACAAAACGAAGATCGATATCTAGAATCAATGTGAAGGTGCAGAATCCCTAAACGTGAATGAAAAAAACACGATTTATCATTATATATTCTCTGTTTCTCTTATATATCGTGGTTTACAACAAGATATGACAAATATTAGTACAGGTACATTCTGGACCAAAAATTTATGAATGCATATGTCCAGATTACTATTTATAGGGAGGTTATAACATTTCTGGCACATAAGTACATATACGGCGCATAAGTAATTATCCGGCGCATAAGTACTTATCCGGGGGCATAAGTATGAGGGAGCATAAGTATCCGGGCGCATAAGTTATACTCCAAAAAACTTATACTCCAGAAAACTGTTTCACGCATAACTTTTTGTTCCAGCCTCCGTTTTACGTGCCGTTTTTTGCATTGGAATCGTAATCAATGTAACATTCATTTCATCAAGACGAAAGCTATAGACGTATGCACTAACAAAAGAAAGCGATATACAAAACCGTAATCAATGTAACCTTCAATTAATCAAGGACATTAGGTTGTACTTGAATAAACACATGGGTGTGAATTAAAAAAACGTACAAAAACTGTGAAAAGGACTTATGCAGCGCATAAGTTTTTTTAACGTATGCGGTGCATAAGTTATGCACCGTATAAGTTGAATAACTTATACGCTGCATAAGTGGTGAATATATATATGCACATACACGGCGTATAAGTCATTTTTGATTTATACATTGCACTGATAATCCTTTGTCTTCTCTCACTTGATTTTCAGTATTGTGCTATCACTCTGCCCATTTGTACTCTGTTTTAGTGATTTGCACACCAGCTCAGACTATAAAGGTAAATATCTGAGATGATTTGTTTAATTTTATTGTGAACAGAACTGACAATCCAAATGACTGATATTCAGGATAATATAACAAAGAGGTTTTGAATAATAATGGGTGTTTGAGTCTATTATGTCACAAAAGCACATACTTCTTTGGTTTAATTGGATTCATTTTAACTGTATGTTAATAGATCTAATATGATAAAAAAAAGCTTAGATAAAACAAGCCGTTTGGACATTGAATACTGGGTTAAAATGAAAATTGAAAATACATAAATGGTGATCGGCATATGTATAAGAAATTCATAGTTTGTATTGGTCTATGTTAGTGCATACGTCTATCGCTTTCATCTTTGTCAGTTGAAGGTTACATTGATTACGGTTTTGATGCAAAAAAAGGCACGCGAAACGGAGGCTGGAACCGAAAGTTTTGCGCAAAACAGTTTTCTGGAGTATAAGTTTTCTAGAGTATAACTTATGCGCCCGGACTTATGTGCTCGGATACTTATCCACCCGGATACTTATGCACCCAAATACTTATGTGCCCGGAAAAATACTTATGCGCCGGAGAAGTACTTATGCGCCGCATATGTACTTATGTGCCACATATGTACTTAGGCGCCTCATATGTACTTATGCACTAGAAATGTTATAACCTCCCTATAAATAGTAATGTTGACATATGCATTCAGAACGTTTTGGTCCAGAACGTACCTATACTAATATTTGTCATATCTTGTTGTAAACCATGATATATAAGAGAAATAGAGAGAATATAATGAGAAACCTTATTGTTTTCAATCACGTTTAGGGATTCCGCACCTTCACGTTGATTCTAGATATCGATCTACATCTTGTTCACGACACAAACACGTTATCAAAGCTTTTGAAATCACACTCCTAACAAGGCAGTTCACAATTTTCATACATAAAATACGAGGGAGTTACCTGATTCGCCATAAATGCTTGTTCGGCAGGTAAATACTCCTCGCTAGAAGTTTCCCACTCCATATCAGTGATGCCCTCAACTAGACCATCAATTAGAGCATCTTAAGCTTTCTCCTTGATATCTTCCTTTTGCTTTGACTCCCAAATTTGTTTTTCCATGTGGCACCTACTCGCCGTTAAACCAACATGCAAAACTTTCTATAATGTCAGGAGGAAACATTGATTGGAAATAATCAGAGGTTACATAATGAATCTTATCGTATGCATGAGGCAAATCATCCTCTAAGTCATCGGCAAAACTTTCACCCCCATTATCCTGCTTAACCTCAGCAACTTCAGTCACCAACTAATTTTCATTAACATGGTTGTCCGCAGTCTTGACCATATCAACCCTAGTGGCTTCTTTCAACTTAACATCATCATCACACTCATCCTTAGCTTCCCGATTAACCATTACAGACATGTTAGCTTGGAATACTGAGTTCTCATCTGCTTGAGAAGCATGGCAGGCTTTAGTGAGAAGATGAAGCTTCTGCATGCTTTTTCCCACCACTAGAGGACTCAGTTACATTTGGTGATGGTCGATGATAGATTTCCTGTTTGTAGTAGTCTCGACCAAATGGATTGGCTCCATTATCACCAATTTCCTTACTCGTGCATTCTCGTTTGAAATGGCCCTTCTCCTTGCACTTGAAACATCTCACTTTTGGCTTATCCAACCGAAGTTTTGATGGCGATCCTTCTAGAACCTTCTTTAAGCCGTTGTGCCCTTCTAATCACACTTGTCATGCACCAACGAAGATCGATCATCTCCATCTTTTCTGGATCAATTGATCATAGTCCTCCTTAGTCATGTTATAGTTCCCAATCTTGCCTACAATTAGGCATTCATAGGACTCTAACACAAATCCTAGGAAGGCCATATGTTCTTTAACATTCTCTGGAGTCATCCCACTAGCAGTTTGATGTTTATAGCAATGTTGCACTCTAACACATCTAGATCTGATTGTTGAGAGCTGGGAGGTGCTTGGTTGGTTGGAATTGTGCCAGAATAACTGCTACTATATTGAGGAGTAGTAAGCATGTTTCCCACAAAGGCATGTCTCATGTTTTTAATACAAAACACCGTTTGTATTTTAGGACTTGGGGAAACAACCGATTGAGAGCTCTTGTAGTACATACCAATATCTTGAGAAACTACCGAACTCTTCATCTTCTGCTTCTTTCTTAACTCTAATTCCCGTGCCTCCAATTTTTCAATAACGTGCCAAATTCAGTCGAACATAGGCAATGGAGTTTGATTGCTGAATCATAATAAATGTACCCCAATCCTCAGGAAGAGCATCAGCTAATTTGTCAATATACTCATATTCTGGTTTGTGAATGCCCAAACTCTTCATCTCATTAACTAAATGACAATACCGTTCAATCAGTTGTGCGAATGATTCTCCCCTGACTTGAGTGAAGATGTTAAACTCCTTTTTTAGCAAAGCCATTTTGATCTTGCGCATGTCAGGATTTCCTCTATCCTTGTTCATAAGATCTTGCCAGATAGAATGGTTTCTCCCTATCTTCAATTTGTTGGAAAAGGTTCAACATTTTATTCTCCCTTAGAAAGAATGGTTTCTCCCTATCTTCAATTTGTGACAACCGATAGTTGCTACCATTTTTGTTTTTAGGGATGATATAATCTTCTTCAACGAGATTCCATGTTTCGTAGTTAAGGACTTGCACGTATGTCTCGAATTTATCCGCCCATGACGGGTAATCTTCCATCTTTAGCAGCTTTGGGGGTTTGTTCGACGTTACATCTCCTTCTCGAGATTCAGATTTTGGAGCAAGTTTGATGGCTGAGACACGAACGGGCTAAGATTCTCTATTTTTGAAATTAGGTCAAAAGTGATTGGTCAACGAATAAGTGTTGGTAATAGTCAATGTATAACTTGTGAAGATCAACGTATAAGTGAACAGGTCAACGTATAAGTCCTCTTAGTCAACACGAAGTAAAACGTATAAGTCTAGACTTATGCAGCATAAAGTAAACACTTATGTGCCATATAAGATATACGAATAGAATGACTTATGCGCTCTGACTTATGCGCCCAGAATGATCTTGACACATTTTTGACATTTTGGCAATGATTTTCTTGATGAATTGTCTTGAATTTCTAAAGGTTTTACCACGGACATGTAAGTAAAAGTTTGGTGAAAATTTGATGGTGAATTCTCGAGATATGAAGAAATGACTTCAATCCTTGTGTTTTCCAAGCAAATAATGAGCCTAATGCTTTGATACCACTTGAAAGAACGTAACGCTGACATAGATGTACATAGGATCGATGACGTGTTATTGCCCTTTAGCTTTGAAGTGTGGAATCCAACAAAGTAGAACACCCAAATGTAACGTTAAAGTCCATTTCATTAATCAATAATAAATAATCAATACATTAAGATATGACAAGTTTCAAGCACTTTCTCTCTCTAAACAGTACTCTCTCTCTCTCTAGAATTCACCAAAAGCTCTCTATCTAACGCATAAGTCTAACATAATTTATAGACATCACAAGATAACCTAGGAGCGCATAAGAACTTACACGACGCATAACTTATGCACCGCAGAAGTTATGCTGTCCTAGGGTACTTATGCACTTGTTTCTACATTCATTAAAAAATATGACAATGTAAACATACAAAACAAACTATAAGACCCTAGCAATAGACGTTTTGCTTTTACAAATACCATAAGTAGTACATATTTTTGTGAGTTTAAGCAGGGAATCATATTGACTGGAAACGTCCTAAAAAACACTTCCATTTTGACATTATTATGCACATAATCCAACGATGATTGCAGATACAACTGTCCACTTTAAACTTTACACAGACCTTTCAGTAGCTTTACGATAAGTATTAAGGTTCAATTAAGCACAAATCTTATGTGGACCCCACCTATCATACACAATTAGTATATCTTTCATACAGTGAATTTTCACATGTATATTTTTCTTTCCTTGAAATGATTAGCTGTGACCCATGCAAAAAAACAAAGGAAAAAACAAAGTAGAAAGTTAAAAATTTCCCTTAAGATTGGCAATTAGATCCGGAGATTCCCGAATAGGTTAACCTTTCAAACTGCTGCTGAATCCATGGGCAGGCAAGAGTTGCAGATAAGGTTCCATTTTAACAAAATAAAAAGATAAAATAAGTTGAATTTCTATAAGGCCTTAACAATCAATTCGAATAACACTTTATTATCACGCGGAGAAAGTTCAAGGCTTTATACGAAGCACTAATAAAATAAAGAAGAATACATAGGTCTTAACCCTTAGATCGGTATTACTACACGCAGAGAGGATCTAAGACTTAAGAAAACATAAAGAAAAATTTAGGCTGAATTTCATTGTAAAATAAAATAAAAAATAAGCTAAATTTCTTTGCAAAATGAACGCATGTACACACAACAATCTTTAAACTTGTTGATACTTAAATAAGATATTAACTATGCTTCAAGATGTTATACCACTAGATTCGGGTAGCATTTAGGTTTATATCTTTTAAGCACCAATGTGATCTGTCAAGTCTATCATACACATCGTACAGTTGATCTTATGGCAATTTTAGTCTAATTTATCGATGTGCTAGGTCCGCTAAGTCAATGTACAATCGTTTATCCCTTTTGCTTCAAAAAATCATTTTGTGGAGAATTTTTCAATGTTTTTGGCTTTTTATCATATTTGAATGTTTTTGGTCTTTATTTATACAAACAGAATTCACAATATTTTTGTATTTTTTTCATACACTCTCCCCCTAAATATGATTAAGCGAGCATTTTAATTTCATTTAAAGTTTTTAAACCATTTAAACCAATCAAATAGTTAAATCTCATTTTATCAAATGCTTTGATAAAAAAGGTTAGCTTTCTAAAATTCCGTGTGAATCCTTTCATGATTTATTAGTTTCTTTTCATAGCAGCTATGGATAAAATGATATCTAATTTCAATATGTTTCGTTTTCGAGTGGTGAATAGGATTTTTAGTTATACTTATTGCAGCAGAATTATCAATAAGAATGGGAGTAGTAAGTAACTTCAAACTGTAATCCAGAAAATGTTGTTGGATCCATAAAGTTCGTGAACAGCAACTCGAGGATGTCACGTATTCGGCTTCAATGGTTGAAGCAGAGACCGTTGTCTGCTTCTTACATTGCCAGGAAACAAGCTGGTTTTCTATGAATTGGCATCCTTCTGTGGTAGCCTTGAAGTTAATCTTGCACCCTCCATAGTCGAAATCAGTGTTAGTAGTAAAACCAAAACTATCATCCTTGGGATACCATAACCCGATGTCAGGTTTACCCCTCAAGTAGTGGAAAATACGCTTAACAACCGCCAGATGAGTCACTCAGGGACTCGATTCATACCTGGCACATAAACAAACAACAAACATTATATCAGAACGAGAAGCAGTTAACTACATAAAAGAACCAATAACAAATTCATAGAGCGTCGGATCAACTGTGTCCTCCAATTCGTCTGGTGATAAATTGTGACCCACGGGAAGAGGAGTGTTCAAGTTTTGCACAAGAACGAATGTTTGATCCTTCATGCTCATAAATAACACCCATGAAAATTGAGACTAGTCATCAGTGATGACCAGGCAATATAAATCTCCAGCAATACTCGGTCTGTTCACAAGACCAAACAGATCTATGTGTAGACGTTTTAAAGGAGTATTGATTGAGTTGATCAATTTTAGTGTATGTAATTTTGTTGCGTCAGAAAATTGCTAAGGAAGATTGGAATCTTCTCAACCTCCTCGAAAAATGGCTAAGTATGGGACTCGAGCAAGCTTGGACCTTCGAGCATGAAGTTTACTACCTCGAACATGATATCTTACGCTTGTAAGATTATCTTCTAAAATTCTTCTAAGTGTTGAAAGCTTCGAGTAAGCTGCACTTCATCGAGCAAGGATGTTCTTCATCAAGCACAATTTGCTATCCGAGCAAACACTTGATCTATCCAGCTTAAACCAATTTGTACGAGCACTTTGGTGGGTCGAGCATAGATACAATAAAGAATGATCTCAATATGTTCTAAGTAATACTTCGAGCATGGTTCAATCTCGAGCAAGTTTTAGTACATGAGTATGCTGGAGTTGTTCTCAATAAACCCAAAGGAAAGATTGAAGAGGTCTAGAATAATATGTTTACTCGTGGGACTTATTGGAGCAAAGTTTGAATATGTCATGAAGATTGAAGTCTGTTGGAGTAGAATATTATCTAAGGAAAATATTCTAAGTAAAGTTTGCTCGAAGACATATTTCAAGCATACTCTGGATTACAAGATCTGCTTGACAAGGATATACCATACTCAATGACCTGTTTTTACACTTGTATTCATTTTCAATCATTATGTAATCATTAGGGTTTCTAGAAGGAATGTCTATGGGCCTTTAAGTAGAATACTAGGTTTATCTAATAGGTATGGGTGCATAAACGATTAATGAGAGAATATACCTCATTTATGTAACCTAGTGCAGCCGTCATTGAATACACGAAATCCTAGACATTCCATACAAATCCTATAAACTATTCCACTGTTCTTGAATGATTTATTATAATATATTGGAATTTTTGTGTTTATTATGAGTGTCTTCTAATACAATAATATACTTAATACAAAACCCTAATTATACTAATTTCGTCGGTATAATCAGATGGTCTTTATATCTAGATCTTGTGTGTGTTCTTGTCGACTATTATTAGTGTACCACGAGATCCCGGTCCTGACAAGTGATATCGAAGCTTTGTACGTTCTTTGAACACCACGTGTTGGAAGTTTGTGATTGAAAAAAGGTTCCTGCTTTAAGATCTAGGAAGGTTGAAGCTTGGATGATCAAGAGGTATCAACCAACAAGATCCCAAGACTGCTAGGGCAAGAAAAATAAATAAAATGGAGGGTGCTGTTTGAGACCGCTGTTACTACAATGATACGGAGCCGTGGGCTTCAATCAAGAATGGTCCGTACGTTTTTACTGACACTGGAAATGCCAGTCTAGTGCTAGAGAGATAGATGAAGAAGAGAGATGATAAGGCTCTTTCCATGCTGAAACTAGGCTTATCATGGGAGATTTTGACAAGTGTGAATCATCATACTAATGCTAAGGCTATGTATGATGTTGTGGTTGAAATGTTTGAAGGCAATGTGGAACTCAGAGACATAAAGAAAGACAGGCTTAAGCAACAATTAGACAGGTTCAATTTCAAAGAAGGAGAAAGGTTGAATTCAGTGTTTCAGAGATTTATTGCTATTATGAATGAAATCAGAACTACAGACCTTCAAATCTTTGATTTTGAGTTGAACAAAAAGCTTCTTTCTTCATTGTCAGGGGAGTGGTACACCACTAGCAATTCATCAGAGAAAAGGTGAATTTTCCCAATTTTAAATTGGATGATGTCATCTCATTCCTACAAGTTGTTGAACATGAGATGATTGAAAACCACATGATCAAAGAAGAGAGACCAAGTTTCCTGGTGACAAATGCCTTGGTGGTTCCAATGAGCAATCTATCCACAAGGTCTCAACAAATGCATCCAATTATTGAAGAACCTTTAGATTTCAACTCTTTAGCTTCAGAGACTCCTATGGTGTATGGAAACTCATCTGGAACAAGCCAACAGAGGTTCAATGTGCAGATGATTGAAGATAATGACAATGTATCAACTGCTAGTGAACATCCTCCTTATGTTCAAAACAACTAAGGCCATGGAACTAATTATCATACCCTGTTTTCAATGTTCACTTAGTCATACATTGCCTTTGTGGCCAAGAATCTTATCCACACCAGTGTTTTTCAAGAAGATCTGGAACAGTTAGATGCTGATGATCTTGAAGACACGGACTTGAAGTTGCAAGCTGCCATGTTGGCTATAAGAAGCATAAGGTTATACAATAGGACATGAAGATCAACCTTTTCTGGTCCTAATGAAAGAATTGGATTTGACAAGTCAAAGGCCATCCGCTATAACTTCCAGCAACCAGAACACGTTACTAGGGAGTTTAATCATCCCATGAAATATGGAAATCAAGTGAATCAAACCCAGTTTTATCATAACCAAAATAAAAATCAGCAGAATTTCCAGCAAAGAAATCAGCCAATGAATCAGAATCCTTATCCTCAAAACAGAAAACAACAGCCCCGCAACACCCTAGAAACAATCAGTAGCAGATTCAGACAAATCAGAACAAAGGGAATGCTGGATGAAACAATCAAAGTAGGGATCAAGGGAATGTGGTTGTCACCATGGTTCCTCAGGATGGTGAGTTTGACTGGAGTTACCATGTTACTGAGATGGAAAAGGCCAATGTTGCCTACATGTCCAAGATCAATGAAACTGTAGAAGCATCAAACTCTCATGTACCTACTGAACTTTCAACAACTGACTTATTACTAATTATTGATGATTTGAATAGGGAGGTTGGAAAGTGGAAGAGTGAGTGTGGGAAGAAAGATGTGGTGATAAATGTGTATGATGCTAGTGAAAAGACTTATGAGAATCAGAATAAAAGCTTGGAAGAGGATTGTATGGAGAGTTACAGACTTCAATCAAAATTGAATCTTGAAGTTGATGGTTTAAAGAAGCTGTATACTGAAGAGAAGTTGAGAAATACAGAGTTACAAATTCAAATTGACTTCTTGAAGAATCTTCTCTCAACAGGAAATATTTTGGGCCATATTTAGAAAATGAAACCTGGAGACAAGTAAAAGACTGTGCCTCCTCCATTTTATGATAAATATCCTTTAAAAGTTGACAAGGAGCAAAAAGAAGAATACTTGAAACAATTCAAGTCAACTTTTGAAGATAAAGAGGATTTCATAAGTATGTAAGAGAATTTCATTGCCAACAAAGAAGCTGAGTTTGAATTCAAAGAGAAGATCACACAAGTTGATAAGAATGCAGAAAAGAAGGAAGAACTAAAGAATGTTGAAACCAAAGAGGAGTCATCAAGTGACTGCAGTTTCTGTAGCTATAAGAGCAAAGGCCTGTATATTAAGAAAATTGAAACAAAGTCCAAAAGAAAGAGCTCATCAGAAAAGATGCCTAAAATACCAAAGCAGACTCCTAAGTTGAAAAATCATTATGAAAAAATGAGAGCTGAACACAAAGTGTTTGATCTATGTGGAAGCTCCAACTCAGAAAACAAGAGTTGCTGGTTCTACAAATGCTAATATTTGTTCACCTATTTATCCAGTTTTCTCCAACCATGAACTTTTTGATATGAGGGATACTAAGTATGCACCAAGAAGAAGAACTAATTATGAGAGAGAAGAAAGGTCTACAAGTCCTAAATTGAAGCTAAAATAAGTGAAGTTTGTGAAGGCTAAAGAACAACCCAAATGTCACACCCCAACCTAAGGCGGAAATGCCGGGGCGTGATCCGATTGCTCACAGCTCAAAGATACTATCATTTAATATAAGTGACAATATCTAATTAATTATTTTGTTCAAATAATACACACAATAATCAAATACAACCAAACAATTCAAATAAATAAATACAACAAGTCTAAATCCATGTATGTCTTCATTATAATCCTAAGGTCTTTCTAAGTGTCCATCCTTTAACTCAAGCAACCTGCATATGTGTAGAAAATGGAGTTTTGTCAACAAACATGTTGAGTGAGTTTATCACCAAGTTTTGACACCAAAAATAATGTTAATATAATAAATAAGCAAAATGTAATAAATGCGGTAATGAAATCAAACCATAAGCAAATAAGTTGTCGAATAAACCATTGCCAAGCGAATCGGGCGCCGGTAAATCAACTATGAGCAAATAAATAGAGTAAGACCGTTTCCAAGTGAATCGAGCGATGGTCAATAGTATGAGAACCCTCTCCAAGGGGATATATCAAGCGATTGCATACAAAGACAAATAAGCATATAACAAGTAGATTTGATTAATCACACATAATTACACGTTTGCTAATTTATGATATATATGTATAGATATGTATATATATAGTATGGTATACACATATGTCCCCAAAACATTTGTGAAAACTGAGTAAAATAGGGGAATGATAAAACTCACCTTAGTTTAAAGGCAAGCGAGTATAATTAAGAATAAACGAGTAAACTGATAAGCGAGTTGTCCAATATGCGTCAAACGAAATAACTGATCAGAACCTGAAACTATGTGATATGAAACTATATATAAAAACGAACTTAATGCCGCTGGAATCAATCCAAACGGATGAGTAGAACTCCAGTTATGTTGAATTAAATGTTTAAGCGAGCTGGTACTGACCAGAATCCAAACAGCGATTCGGAAGTCGGGTTTTGATTAGTATCCTTACAATTTCGTTTCAAGAATAAAAGTCTTCTGGACCGAACATTGAATCCGACCAGAAGTGTGAGCAAACGGATTGTCAAACTTGTTGACTATTTTTCCCTTTAACGGGTTTTAAACGAATTGACCAGTCAACACCCTTTAATCACTAAAATTGGTTGAAGGTTATTGACTAGGAATATGTATGAACGATTTTACAGTTTACAACTTACCCGGAAAGTGAAAGGATTGATGAAAAACGGAAGTCAAAGGTCCTAAAGCAAGCAAAGTCAACGATCAAGTTTTGTATCTTTAATGAATATGCAAAAAACGAAGGGTTTGAGGATGACCAAAGGTAGGTGACGGCTGGAGGAGGTGTATTAGGGTTAGATTAAAGTTTACAGTAGGGAATTATGATGCGTTTATATAGGAAAACATAAACCGAACTAATTATGGCCTTTTTGGCCAGTTTAAGCAAGTAAATACGTTTTAAGGAAAGAATCAATGAAATATACTAAACGATATGATCTTGATCAGGGGAAAATGAATTAGGAATGATATTTTAGTTGTATGATGTTTACTTGGTCCTTACTTCACTCAAATATGCTTAAAATAAACGATTTTATACCTTAAACGAACTAGGAAACGAAATCAAGTAAACGATCTGTGCAGGTAGTCCAAGGCGGCGCGCGGCGGTGAGGGGGAGGCCCACCGCGCAGCTCTCCGGGGAAACAAGAGGACTTTTATGTTTTGGCAATAATGGTCCCTATACTTTCATAAATATCTAATTTTTTATTATTTTAAAGTTTAAATCAAGAAATGTCAATTTAAGGAACTTTAAAGGATACAAATTGAAAATATATTAAAGAATACTTACAATAGTTTTATTTGATTAATAATAACGATCCGAAATATTCCTGGGTCGGATTATGTGTAAACAAATACAGGTTTGAAAATCCGAAATGTTACACCAAAATTGATGTTTGTGGACCAATTCAAGTTGATTTTGACAAATGTACTTATGCTCAAAAATCCTTGGGGTTAGATGTTCCAAAACCAAGTGAAAGATAAATGATACAGCATTAGAAGAACTTGGAAGTCAAGGAAAGGTGTGGTGCAAGAAATGTGATTCATATGAACATCACACAGATTCCTGTTGGAATAAAGAAAAGGAAGAGTATGTCATTCCAGACAAATTTTGTGGACAAGAATTGGGACACTACGAGAAGAAGTATGAGAAATACTTAAGAAATGCGGAAAGTGAAGAAGACTTGGAAGCAGATAAATTGAAACTTGAGAAAAGATTGAAAGTAGTTTTGAGACTGAATGACAAATCAATTGAAGCGGGACAGGCAATCCTGAGAGCTTTTGACACTTCAAAGAAGTTTGGTAGAGGCAGAGTTGGTATACTGAATGGTGTGAGAAGTTCCTTTTAAAACAAGGTTATGTACCAAAAGGGTTTTAGTGGAAAACCAAAGAAGTTGCAGTTAGGAAAGAGGAACCAGTCCTGGAACAGTGTGAAGTGAAGGAAGAAGTAGAAAATGATGTGCGTGAATATGAATCCGATGATTCTTGTGAGATTTTCATGAGGATCCAGTTCCAACTGATTTTGATAATTTTGTTGTCAATGTATTACAAATTGTTGAAGTTTTCACTTCAAGCAATAACTAATCGGCTTGTCTTTTTGTGTGTAGGGAAATTTCACTAAAGTAAATGATGTATGGTACATGGATAGTGGATGTTCCAGGCACATGACTTGTCAATTATGAAGAGAAATTTGAAGGATCTGTTGCGTTTGGCAATGATGAAAATGGAGGAAAGACAGTGGGAAGAGGCACACTTACCAATGGCAAACTATCTTTTGAGAATGCATTGCATGTGGAGGGGTTACAATACAATTTACTAAGTATATCTCAAGTCTGTAACAAGGGGTATAAAGTTGGCTTTGATGATGCACATTGCTTCATCTTAAAACTAGAACTTGTGATACCTCCAGACATGATCATGATGATGGCACCCAGAAATAGAAATCTATATGACCTAAGAATGAAGAATGCAGTGTCAAGGGGTGGATCATGCTTTTTGTCAAAGGCAACAGAGAATGAAACAAGGTTGTGGCATAGGAAGATGTGTCATGTTAATCTAAAGAACATGAACAAGTTGGTAAAATGAGAGCATGTTATTGGCCTTCCCACCAAGGAGTTCAAGCTAGATGACAAATGTTCCTCATGCATCAAAGGTAAACAACATAAATCATCACACAAGACTAAACTGGTGAACACTATTGAAGAGGTGCTAGAATTACTTCACATGGATCTCTTTGATCCTGGGAATGTGCCTAGCATCGGAAAGAAGTGGTTCTGTCCTGTAATTACAGATGATTTCTCAAGGTTTACATGGGTGTTTTTCTTAGCAACCAAAGATGAAATAGCAGAATTGATCAAAGGATATGTGACTAGAATGGAAAATCAGATGGATAATAGAGTACAAGTGATCAGGAGTGACAATGGAACAGAGTTTAAAAATGGAGTAATGGATGAGTTTTACACTTCCAAAGAAATATTTCAACAGTTTAGTGCTCCAAGAACACCTGAGCAGAATTGAGTGACTGAAAGAAGAAACAGAACATCAATATTGCCTGCTATGTTCAAAACAGGGTACTTCTTAACAAAGCTCAAAACAACACTCCATATGAAATTGTGTTAAAAAGAAAACCATATGTGAAGTTTTTAAAGCCATTTTGATGCAAGTATTCACTTCTAAATACCAAAGACTACTTGAACAAATTCCAATCCAAGTCATTTGAATGCTTCTTTGTTGGTTACTCTTCACAGTCAAAGTCTTATAGATTTTATGTGAAGGAACACATGTGTGCCATTGAGTCTTCTGACATTGTGTTCAATGAAAATCATTTCAATAATGTGGATGGTCCAAGTTGGTTATTTGATTTAGAGAATTTGATTAAGTCCTTCAAGATATATACTGAAGATTTTGATGAAGGGTCTTACAAGACAAGTGTCCCTGAAGTTGTGAAAGAACAAAAGATTGATTTGGACAAACTTTGGTCCAAAGTGGCTAGTGATGATGGAGAGTTTGAGTTTCAAAAGAAGAAGATAAATGAATTGGATAAAGGTGAAGCTGCTGAAAATGATACTCAGAATGCTGAACTACCAATGGGAACAAGTGAGGAATCAGAAGAGACTGTTCAGACAACTACAACTAAAGAAAATGTGAATCAGAATATGTTTCAGTCACTTTTTGATACATTGCGGATTGGGAGTAATGAAGCTTCAACATCAAATCAAGCTATCAATGTGGAACCTAGTTCTAATGATGATATTGATCAAGTTGAAGAGCCCGAGGTAATTGTTTCAAATTTGGACTCAGAGATTAATGCAGATCAAATTGTTCAAACAACTGCCACACAAAGAAATCATCCTATAGAAAACATTACTGGTGACTTGCATGAAAGAGTGACTAGAAGTTCTTCTGAAATGACAAGCATCTGTCTTTATGCATTCTTTATATCCCAAATAGAGCCAAAGAACATCAATCAAGCATTGAAGGACGACAGTTGGGTGGAGGCTATGCAGGTAGAGTTAGCTTAGTTCAGAGATCTACATGTATGGGATTTGTTTGACAAACCATGAGGCAAGTATGCAATAGATACCAAGTTGGTCTTTAGGAACAAGAAGGATGAGAGAGGTACAGTTGTGAAGAACAAGAAAAGACTGGTAGCTCTAGGATGTTTGCAAGAGGAAGGGATAGACTTTGAAGAGGTGTTTGCAAGAGGAAGGGATAGACTTTGAAGAGGTGTTTGCACCTATGGCAAGACTAGAAGCTATTAGGATCTTTATTGCATATGCTGCTTCAATGACTATCAAGGTGTATCAATTGGATGTGAAGTCTGCATTTTTAAATGGAAAGATTGATGAGGAGGTGTATGTTACTCAACCTCCTGGTTTTGAAGATCCAATTTATCCAAACAGAGTGTACAAGTTGAGCAAAGCTTTGTATGGACTACATCAATCTCCAAGAGCTTGGTATGATGAGCTGCTAAATCATTTGTCGGATAATAGTTTTTGTAGAGGTGCAATTGAGAAGACTTTGTTTTATAAGAGACAAGTGAAAGATATGTTATTGGTTCAAGTTTATGTGGAAGATATTATTTTTGGATCAACCAATGAACAGATGTGTAGGATTTTGAAGCAGTGATGAAGTCTAAGTATAGCATGAGCTCCATGGGTTAAATGAACTTCTTTCTTGGATTACAAGTTCAACAGAAAGTAGAAGGGATTTTTATAAATCTATCCAAGTATGTTCAAGATGTTTTCACCAAGTTCAAATGTAATGACATGAAGACAGTGTCTACTCCAGTGGACACTCATGAGAAGATGGTAGCTGATGAAAAGGGGGAGCCAGTAGATCAAAATGAATATAGAGCAAAGATTGGGTCCCTAATGTACTTGACTAAATCAAGACCAGATATAATGTTTGCTGTGGATGTTTGTGCTAGATTTCAGGCAAATCCAAAGGGTTCTCACATGCTTGCTGTGAAAAGGATTTTTAGATATCTCAAAGGGAAGCCTGATCTAGGAATCTGGTATCCAAAGAACAGATCTTTTGATCTGATGGCATACACAGATAGTGAATACGATGGATGCAACATGAGTAGGAAATCCACATCAGGTGGATGTCAGTTTTTGGGGAACAGACTAGTGTCTTGGAAATTCAAGAAGCAAACTATAGTATCTATTGCTATTGAAGCTGAATACATTGCTGCATCTGCTTGCTGTGAACAGGTTCTGTGGATTCAAAACCAACTGCTGGATTATGCTCTGAATTTTCTTAACACTCCTATTTTAATTGATAATACTGCTGCTATGTTTATTGGCAAGAATCCAGTTCATCATTCCAAAACAAAACACACTGAAATCAGACATCATTTCATTAGAGACTGCAATGAAAAAGGTTTAATAGAAATGAGGAGAGTTGAAACAATTGACAATTTGGCTGACTTGTTAACCAAACCACTAGTTAAAACCAAATTCAACTTTCTATTAAAGTCCTTAGGAATGATAAATGCAGATGAATTATGATTAATGATATGTGTTAAAGTGCTTAAATGATTATAAAAATTGTTGAATGTCTAATCTATTTTGAATGAGTGAACTGCTGTGTGCTTAACTGACAATGTTACTTGACTGCTTGCTTGTTGTATGTGATCTGTTGCTGTTATGATTGCATGTTTAGTTATGCATGTTTGTTTGTGTGCTGATAGGATCTGTTTTGAGACTAAGTTTGAATCAAATGCTTTTAATAGATTATTTCTAAAATGTCAATCTCTTGTGTGCTTTTGTGACAATCATTCATTGATAATGAATGTATCTAAGTGAAAGTCTAAATGTGATTTGAACTGTTTGTGTGTGTCAGAATGGATTTTTTTTTAAAAGATAAGTTTGTTTGAAACTAAGATTAATTGGAATATCAAAGTTAAGTTTTCAAACAAATTAAAGATTTTTGACACTTACAAACTGTTTTTGGTGATGTACAAAGAGACATGATAAGATTATTTAGTTCCAAGCTTTATAGAAGCTTATGGTTTTTAAATGGAAATTGTATCCAACCTTATGGGAAATGATAGAAAATTGGTTAAGTGAATATACACATGAATTATAGGCTTAAAAGGCTTTAAGTACAGTCATTGGTATGTATGGTAGCTTTCCATGATGTGTAGATGCCTAACTGATATAAACATAATGATCATGCCAACTCTAATGTGGATTTACATTTGAAGATGCAAGTATGTCTCGATATACTTCTCCCCGGATGAAGGGCAGAAAGGTAATTATCCAGTCATACACAAGCCCATTGGTGTTATGGTCAACCCTTAAAATACATTTTACAATGATATGAGCAATTAAATTAGCCTATCCTTGTGTGTGTGTGTGTGTGTGTATTAGCTATGTAAATAGTATTATAAATATATATAACATAAAACAAACATAAAGGGACTTCAAAGAACTACAGAGGTGGGGCATCCAAATAAGTCCTAAACACCTTGAATGTAAGGCTTGTAAGTCCGAATGACATGTAAGTCCAGCGTTCAACCTTAAAGTTTGTGTTTTTAAAATATTGTTCAAATATCATAAGTTTTTGACCATGCATCAGAGGGTTGGAGTCAAGTTGGGGTGACTTGGAGAAAACTAAATAAGCCTTGAGAAGAAATATGGGACAACTTAAATCCAAAGTGGGGTCCATTCAGTACTTGTGCATTAATTGAACCTTAATCATATCACAAAAGTAGTGATAATCATGTTAAGTTCTAATACCTACTATCAACATGACTTAAGTCATAATATGATCTCATGTTGAGATACTTCCATAAAGGAAATTATTTTGAAATGAAAGGAACTGAAATTTGATCTCTTTTTCACCTTAAACTTATGATTGAGTCAGTTCAGTGTTTGAATAATAAAAGTTTCATGATTTAAGCAAAAGTTTTTGAGTGGATATGCCTAAATAGTTAGGCATTTGAATATTTTTCTATTGAGCAAGTTTTGAAAATCCAAAATGTATTCGAGCATGTTACATGCTTGAATAATTTTCTAAGTGTTTTGAGCATGATTTTGTGCCTAAACAGTTGATTTATGCTCTACGAGCATGAGTTTGTGAATGGAAAAGATTCTACGTGTTTTCGAGTATCTTTGCATATTTCGAGTGTGTTCGAGTATGAGTGACTAATAATTTTTCCTAAGTATTTCAAGCACACCTCAACTATGTCAAAGGAAACGAACTTAGTAATAACATACTCGAGCAATTTGTGGTTTTTAGAAATTGTCTAAGTGTTTTCGAGCATGCATTTGTTTCAAGCATGAAATTACATAATTTGATTTACTAGCATGCTATCTTTGTTAATTCGAGCATACTGATAATCCTAAATACATATATGTGTGTTAAGTTTTGAGCTGTTACATTTTCGAGTATGATGTCTCCAACGAGCATATTTAAAAGTTTGATGTGTTACTCGTGGTGTGAATTTCGGTTAAGGTAAAGACTCGAGCACAAGTTAAACTCGAGCACAAGTTTGAAGTGATTAAATGAATACTTAAATTTCTTAAGTTATATTCGAGTAGACTTAGCTTTTGAGCAATCTATTTAAGATTAAAATTCACACTTAACCAAATTTCAATTGATTTTGATCGAGCATGCTTTGAAAATACTTATCAAGCATGCCAACTGCCTTTGTCGGTTTGCTCAAGCAGAGATAAATAATTGATTTTCATTAAAAGATATCTTGCTGGTACTAAACGACAAACGAGGGTTTTAAACTGCAAGCGTTAGGTATAAAAGGGGGACGTAGAAATTTTTCTAACACTTTTTCCTTCATCAATTATCCTCTGCTCGTGCCCTCTCGTTGCTCTCTGCTCGCTCAAAATCAACATCGTTTTCGATAATTCTTTCTAATTCCGACTTGGTAAGAAATCGATACTGATTTTCGATGACCGACTGTTAGAATTAGGGTTTTAATTGTTCATGCTACTTATTGGTTTACTTGTTTGTGTAGGTTTTCAAATTGTCGAAGAGCAGGTTACTGAAGACAAAATTCTTGTTTAAACTCTTCAAAATGATAAAATTATATGTACAAATTACTAACTATTGTTATCTATTTTGCAGATACAATGGCTTTTAAATTTGAACCCAAGTGTTGGGTTTTAACAAGATTATCAAAGTCATATAACCTCATTTATATGAAAACTGCAGCGGATAAATTAGTTATAAATCTTGTTATTTAGATGAATATAAAACCGATTTTATATGTAAACCCCAAAACCAGGATCCTATATGAAACTACATGCTTACCAATATAAACAACCATAAGGTGTTCATGCAAGACAACCTTTCAAGAAGCTAACAAAGATGAAGAAAATGATGGTTGAATGGCTAGTCTTCAAAAGGAGAAGAGCCTCAAGCTTGTATACCCTTCAAGATTCCAACAAAACACCTTTGTATTGCTAGGATTTGGACTTGAAAACTCCTTCTTGTTCTCCTCTATGTTGCCCAAAAATAGAGAGAAAGAAGAGTGTGTTTTTGCTTCTTGTGTGTGTGAGAGAGAAAGATGGGTGTAACAAATGCACCACCCACATAACCCAATATGTAGCATTCAACTTTTGTTAAATAATAAATAACAGAAAGTTTTGTTATTAATTGTGTGTCGTTAAGTTAGTCATGTGTTAAGTGTTTGGGTAATATTTGGATTTGGAATTGTGAGTGGATTATGGGGTCTATAACCCTCCTATATAAGCCCAACCTCTCCACCCTTTCCTCATTTTGTTTCCTTTCACCACACACACACACTCAAACACACGCTTTCTCTTCGGATCCAAATCCGTGCAAAAAAGAAGAACGAACCTCGTGTGTGAATGTCATCAAACACCAAGAATCACGTCCAAATCCTCGAGTTGTTTCAGATCTAAACCGAACCCGAGAACCAAAGGTGGGTTTGGGTTAAAAAGGTTAAGTTTTAGGTCGGTTTCGACATGCAAACTGATAAAATTGTAGATCGGGATGTAAAATGTAAGAAAAACATAAACTTGGTAAGTTATAACCTCTTGGGTGCATTTTAAGATAAAAAGGTGACAGTTGGACTATGAGAAACACGGGTATACAAAGTTGGTACAACCCGAAACCCATAAACGAGTAGAATCGGGTCCTAAGGAAGAGTATCGAAGGAAAATGGCCTTAAAATGGTAAAAAAATGAAGAAAAGGAGGTATTTTCGCATAAGTCGATTTCGCGTCGCACAGTCATGCGAAGCGAAATCAATATTTCGCATCGCACAGCCATGCGAAGCGAAAAAAAGTCATGCGAAATTCCATGCGAAATGGCCATGCGAAATTGCATGAAATTAAATTTCTGATGCATTTTTGTTAAAGGACTGTTAATGAAAATAAAATTGAAAGTTCACGAATGTACGTACCCGACGCATGACCTAGAGTTAGTAGTTGTGGTGCATGCTCTCAAGATTTGGAGACATTACTTGTACGGTACTAAGTGTACCATTTATACAGATCACAAGAGTCTGAAGTACTTCTTCAAGCAGAAAGAGCTGAATATGAGGCAGAGAAGGTGGTAAGAATTGATAAAGGATTATGACTGTGATATCAAGTATTACCCAGGAAAGGCTAATGTGGTTGCTGACGCCTTGAGCCTGAAGAACGCAGAAGTTATCGCGATAGTGAAGTCTTATAAGCTGATAATCAACTCAGATTTCTTTGAAGAGATCAGCAAGGTCCAGTCAGAAGTGTTGGTAGATGAAGGGTTGATGAAGAAAGAAAGGATTTTTGGGCAGCAGAACGAATTGATAGACAATACTCATGGTGTAAACACCAGATTTGATTGGATGTGGATTCCTCGTCATGGGAATCTTAAAGATCGGTTACTAGACGAGGCCCATAAGTCTCGGTACTCGATTCATCCAGGATCCACCAAGATGTATCAAGACTTAAAGAAGGACTACTGGTGGCTGGGTATGAAGAATGAAGTAGTAGATTATGGTCAGTAAGTGTTTAACTTGCCTACAGGTTAAGGCCGAAAACTAGAAACCGTATGAAAAGATGCAGCCATTGGAGATACCGGAATGGAAATGGGAACACATCACCATGGATTTCATAACTAAGCTACCGCGTACAGCTAGAAATCATGATACCATATGGGTGATTGTGGACCGTTTGACAAAAGTGCTCACTTTCTGCCTATACGAGAGGCTATCTCGTCAGAAACATTGGCAAACGTGTTCGACAAGGAAGTGGTTACAAAGCATGGGGTGCCGTTATCGATTGTGTCAGACAGGGATACCCGCATTACTTCAAGATTCTTGAAGAAGTTCCACGAAGCCATGGGAACAAGACTGAACATCAGCACAGCGTATCATCCTCAAACAGATGGGCAGTCTGAAAGGACTATCCAAACCCTTGAGGATATGCTACATGCTTGCGTGTTAGACTTTGGAGGAAGTTGGGATGATCATTTGCACTTGGCAGAATTCTCTTACAACAACAGCTATCAATTAAGTATTGGCATGCCTCTTTTCGAGATGTTGTATGATAGACGATGTAGAACTCCTGTTTGTGGGGAGAAATTGGTCAGAAGGAGATTGGAAGCCTAGAAGTCGTGCAAAAAACATCTTCAAGGTTTGATCAGATTAAGGCCAGAATGAAAGCTGCTCAAGATCGTCAAAAGTCCTATGCCGATAAGCGGAGACGGCCGATTGAGTTTAATGTTGGGGACCATGTGATGCTCAAAGTCTCGCCTTGGAAGGGAATCATACGTTTTAGAAAGAGGAGAAAGTTGAGTCCAAGGTACATAGGACCATTCAAGATCGTGGCTCGTGTGGGCGAAGTGGCTTACAAACTTGATCTACCCAACGAGCTGGAAGGAATTCACTTTACGTTTCACATCTCTCACTTGAGAAAGTGTCTCACTGATGATACGTCTCACGTACCTCTTCTAGACATTGAGGTAGACGAGCAGCTGAATTATGTTGAGCAGCCTGTTGAGATAGTTGACCGCAAGGAAAAGCAGCTTCGTTGTAAGGTTATTCCCTTGGTGAAAGTGATATGGATGCATCGTAAGGAATCGGATTCCACTTGGGAAGTTGAAGAAGAGATGTGCAAGTTTTACCCACATTTGTTTAGTAGTAATAGTTAGGTTTCGGGGATGAAACCTCTTTTAAGGAGGGTAGACTTGTAGCATTCAACTTTTGTTAAATAATAAATAACAGAAAGTTTTGTTATTAATTGTGTGTCGTTAAGTTAGTCGTGTGTTAAGTGTTTGGATAATATTTGGATTTGGAATTGTGAGTGGGTTGTGGGGTCTATAACCCTCCTATATAAGCCCAACCCCTCCACCCTTTCACCATTTTGTTTCCTTTCATCACACTCAAACACACGTTTTCTCTCTACATTCTGGATCCAAATCCATGCAAAAAGGAAGAACGAACCTCGTGTGTGAATTCATCAAACACCAAGAATCACGTCTAGATCCTAGAGTTGTTTCAGATTTGAACCGAACCCGAGAACCGAAGGTGGGTTTGGGAAGGTTTCAACATGAAAACTGATAGAATGGTATATCAGGATGTAAAATGTAAGAAAAACATAAACTTGGTAAGTTATAACCTCTTGGGTGCATTTTAAGCTAAAAAGGTGATGGTTGGACTATGAGAAATACGGGTATACAAAGTTGGTACAACCCGAAACCCATAAAAGAGTAGAATCGGGTCCTAAGGAAGAGTATAGGAGGAAAATGGCCTTAAAATGGTAAAAAAAAATGAATAAAAGGAGGTATTTTCGCATAAGTCGATTTCGCATCGCAATATTTCGCATCGCACAGCCATGCAAAGCGAAATCAATATTTCGCATCGCACAGCCATGCGAAGCAAAAAAGTCATGTGAAGCGAAAAAGTCATGCGAAGCAAAAAAAAGTCATGCGAAATGGCCTTGCGAAATTGCATGAAATTAAGTTTCTGATGCATTTTTTTCATGCGAAATTCAACCCCAGCCAGGGGCTCTGCCCCTTGGACCCTGCTAGGGGCTGCCGCCCCTAGACCCCGCTTCCAGGGGCGCTGCCCCCGGACCCCCGTTAGTTGAGGGCTTGATTAACTTAGATGTAGGAAGTAGTAGTAATGGATAATTGACACGCATAATGTATTGTACAGTTAGCCGTGCACAACTAAGGAGGGGCATTACCATTAACGGCGAGAGAAACCGACTCCAGGTGAGTTCTAGCCCCTTGTATCTGTTTTGTTTTCGGGGCTATGTGCATACTCCTATGTGGTAGATAATACAATTACTTGATTAGTAAGTGTGTGATACGTGTATGATTGTGCATTGAATGTGTTGTTACATAATGATTGTATGAACGAGTATGGATATATATACTAGAAGATATGTAAAGTACGCACGTATGATAAATGTATGGTTATTCGAGACAGAAGGGACCAGACCTTTATAATATCTGAGATGATAGGGACCAGACCCTCATAATATCTGAGATGATAGGGACCAGACCCTCATAATATCTGAGATGATAGGGACCAGACCCTTATAGTATCTGAGATGATAGGGACCAAACCCTCATAATATCTGAAATGTTAGGGACCAGACCCTTATAATATCTGAGATGTTTAAGATAGAATAGCTTATGGTATACTTCCATTTAGGGCACGGATACGGATAACGACTCACACAATACGAGAAACATTCTAAAAGAATATTCTATTTGTTTCTTCGTACTGCCGCCGCCGCCGTCACGCACGAAACCCTAGACATTCCATTCACTGTTTCATTAATGACTCATTTATTACAGTGAATCTTTGTCTGTGAATGTGCTCTTACTGATTAGTTATTATCATTTCGTGTTTATTATTTTCACTCCTTTGTTCCCACTTGTTGGATATCCTGATTCCGCCGGGATATTCAATAGGCCTTCGGGAAACAGAGCTGGTGTGTTCTTGTCAACCTTTCTAAGGTTTCACCCGACTCATGGTCCTGACAGGTAAATGTCCCATTTTTTAAGGTAAAAACATCATTCGTTACTACAATGTAACGAATGTGGTGTCATTCGTTCATTTTCAAAACAAATGTATTCATTCGTTATTCACACCTATCCGCTTCCGCTACGTCACAACGATTGAAGACTCGTTCGTTCACAAGATAACGAATGATAAAACTTTATTATTTTATTTGTTAAAGGTTCACGAATGACTTGGTCATTCGTTCAAAGTTAACGAATTAACAGTGTTATTCGTGAAAAGGTTAACGAAAGAAGGCTTTTTGTTAATGGGATTAACAAATGACTTATTTGAAATAATGAATGAAACCTCACTTGTTAGTTCAAATTCACGATTGAAATATCGGGATTCGTGAAATTATAGTTTGGGGTTATAGAAAACGAATGGTCTCTTCATTCGTCTTCCTCACTATTTCATCAAAATAGAGGGAACTCTTGCCAAATTTTCTAAAATCATCAAAGTATCATAATCTGCTTATTAACCGTTTGTGTGTTGATATACACGTAATGACGACACAAATGATATCCTTATTGGTGTGTGTGGATTAGATTACAGGGTTTAATCAATGAAAGTGATAATCTGAAAACAAGTTTTAATCATTAAACTACTATTTTGGTTCTAATACTTAACTTAGATGTGTTTGATTGTTGTTAATGGATTATTAATAGGAATCGAAACACTAATTAGAGTGTTCAGGCATCAATGGTGTGATTTACAGTTGATGATTAAGTCGTTTTGACTTCTCAATTGTTTTTCAATTTGACTTGGACATTTCAGAGTCAACAAATCAATTTTAATATCATAAGTTAAAGTATAACGAATAATCCATTCGTTAATATACTCCTACGAATGAACTCATTCGTGGAATTCATAGCGAATGAATTCAAACTTATATCGAATGTTTTGCTCTTACGTTTATTTTATAATGAATGAAGCTATTCATTAAATAAATGATAACGAATGAAGGGGTCATTCGTTATTATAATGGTATTTTTGGAATTTGATATTAACGTATTTGTTTTAACAGGATGGCTGAAAATGTTCCTGAGCCAAATCCTGAGCAACAATCAGTACCGGTCATACAGCAAGATCTGGTTGCTCAAGAAGATAATCCACATGCTGCTGAACCAGAAGCTGAACCTACTGCTTCTGAACCCAAAGTTGAGTTACCATAATTGGATTGGGAGAAAAAGCATAAGTTATGTGCTTTTTTAAAGGAAGATTTCTTTGGTACAGCTACGTTCGATGGTATCATCGGTTTCTTACAGCGGTCAAGGATTTATTTTGCTATTTCGACTGACATATATATTCATCAAAGCATTATCCGACCATTCTGGGATACGACATGATTTGTTGCTAAGGACAATCACATCGTGGCCAAGATTCAGGGAAAAACGATCACTGTATCTATTCCATTTATTCGTGACGTGTTACGGTTTGGTGATACTATTGATGACACGTATGAGTTTGACCATACGTTGATCAGGGGGTTTTTTGGATAGTTAAGGTATAAGGGTGTGTTGGAGAAGTCGATGTATAATAAGGCATTTTTATGTAAACAGTACAAGTACCTATTACACGTACTGATTCATTTCCTTGGAGGTAGAAAGGGCGGTTATGATGAATGTCGTGTGATGTTACAATCCGCGTTTGTTGCCCTCATGCTTAACAAACCGTTCAATGTCTCTAAGATGATCTTTTACCATCTCAAAGAAAACTGTACACTCGGAGGAACAACTTTTTGATGTATCCGTGGTTCTTATAGCTGATCATTAACCATTTGGAACCAGATTTGGTGAAAGATTCGAGATACAAGCTGATCTGATGTTACTTGAGCACATGAACAAGGATACAATGAGAAGGATCGGAACATATAGGGTTAGACTTTAGAGATTAAACCGCGTTACAAATGGTTGACCGATCATATTGCATGTGTGGATTACATTGGTCCACCTAATGATCGTCAGATACATGAAGATTCGAATTACGAGCGTGAAGGTGATGTTGGTGGTGCGGGTGGTAATGATGGTGGTAATGGTGGTGAAGGTGGTCCGGGTGGTTCTGACGCCCGTTAGCGTAAAAAGAAGGCTCTGATGGTTGAACAGCCGAAGAAGCAAAGGGTGAGATGAGGTACTAGTGTGGAAATACAGGATGGTCCTTTGATTCCTGTTAATGTATCACATCCATCTACTTCTATATCTATCACACCGATGACTCCTATTCCGGTGATCACTACTCCTCCTGTTTCACCGATGGTTACACTGGTGACCACATCTTCTGTGGATCCGAGGTTTTCTGCTATACCTCAGACAGTACTTTCTCCTATGTCAAGTCCACAACAGCAAATGATGACTCCTGTTAGTCCATCTGTTACACTTCAAAGGCCTGAGCATTCGCTTATGACATTTAACAGACCTTAGGGCCTGATGTAAAATGTTTCTCCACATTTCTATAATCTGTCACCTCAACAACAGATGTTCCAGCTACTCAATCTGATTCACCTACAACAGACTCAAATGGCTACAGACATATCTTTCCAGGAACAAATGAGGATAGAGTAACGGAATATGTTTCGGCACATTTAGTATATTTAGATAGAAAGCAAGGAACTCAAAGCCCTGGTTTCTGCTCAGGGGGGGGAGAGAATAGACAAGCAGGATCAGATCATTCTCCAGCTGACTTGTAAAGAAGATGAGTTGAAGAACTAAAGGGAGATGATCACGATAAATATCCTGATGCGGTAGGTTGGGGTGATCAACAACCAGGCGGCAATGCATTGTCGTCTGGTAAAGCTGTGACTGGGGGTAGTGGTGGTGGATTACAGATGATTGTTTAAAAGGACTACACGAATGTTAAGCCGGTGAATATGATTGAGGCTAACATGATATTATTTATTGATGAGAGCGGAATTGTTATGAGCATGGTAAATGCAGATGAAATCAAAGTAGGCGAATTTTTTGATCATTCTTTGTCTAAAGAACAGATCTCCTTGCTTCTTGGGTTAAACGAGAATGGGTAGAAGAATTAGGGAGAAAGGATGATGTGGAGATAGAGGTTAGAGATAATGTAAATGATGACACAAGTATTCTAGCTAGGAATGCGTCGTTTGATTATGAAGATATTAAGGTTGAAGATGTGATGGCTGAGGAATATCCTGACATGTATACTCGTACAAACTCTGACGAGGGAATTCCTTTCTTTACTACAGAACATTTTCAAGCAGCCAAAGAGCGCCTACAACAGGATAAGGGTAAAGGTAAACAGAAGGAGGTTGAGACAAAGACTTCACGTTTTTTGGATGGTATGTTCAAACACATCATGCAGAAAATCAACAAGATGATCGAGACCTTACGTTATAACGAATGTGAGTATTACAAACAGGCGAAGGTTCGAGCATCGGCATATCAAATGAAGAAGTTCGTGAGTGCTAAGACGGTGAAAGGTAATATTATATATTGGATGTATGATTTAGATCTTAAGGTATGTATCGTCAAATGGGAACAAGGGATACATTACTTCAAGCGTGTCATTGACGTGTAATCTATACCGAGATGGGATGTGAGAACACTTGCCAATAGACCATTTATGAACTGAGGCAAAAATCAATAGGCTGATGGTTCTATCAACATTTCTTACATGAAGTTCGTTTTGGTTTTAAATTTTTTAAGCCTCAAGTGACGGCTCATAAGTATATGAGATCGGTCAACGCACTGGTTGGAGGAAACTAGTTTTAAAGGTCAAACCACCTTGTACTATGAAGAAAGTGCCTATAAAGACTTTTCCTCATAGTCTTTACACGACATTCAATAGGTGGTACTGTGACAATAAAACTGGTGAGGTTGTAATTGAATTGGGGACTGGCTTGAAGACGTAGTTCATCAGAGTGATAGACCCCCGATGTGGCTGATAAACGTGTCTGAATCTGATAAAGTACAAGAATCAGATAAGATGGGCGGAAGTCAGAGAATATGACTTAGCTATGCAATTCTAGCGCGTCGTACGAGTTTGTTACGCGTTCAGGATTCACTCTTGTGTCGATTGGAAGACCAGCAGATTCAAGCATTAATGTATTTTGAAGAAACAAAGAGCACGAAACGAGGGGGAGTTTGTTAGTACTCGGTTTTGCATCTCGGTCTTTGTGTAAAGTATTATTATATTAGATATAATGTATAGGGACTTTTTGGTAATTGTAAGTCACGAATGTGACTCATTCGTTAATATGTAGGGCACATTCGTTATGTGCTTATAATGAATGTGACCATTCGCTATAGTATTTCCTCATTCGTTATTCACTTATAACAAATGGGAAGACAAATGATGTCTTTCGTTATTAGTAAAGTATGAACTAATGAATAAGTGTTCATTCATTAGGCATGTCTAACAAATGAACCTCATCGTCTATATATAGTCCCTGCAATATCTTTCTAAGTTAACGAAGTACTTGATTATTGAAAGCATACTGTTACTCTATCAAAATAAATCCAGATCTAACCATATTCCTAATAGTATTCAACGAATCCTTTGATCAGGTCGCCGAACTAGATCCTGATAGTTAATCGTATAGTGATCGTGAACACCATGCTCATTCAAAAGTTCAACTCTCAAAAGTAAAATTTTTTGCATCAAGAAAAAATCAATTGGTAAAAACTGGGTGGCAAAGCCAAAACATGTTGGAAAAAAAAAGTCCACCTGGTTTCTTTGAGAAAGAAAAAATTTGTATATGATGTGTCAAGTGAAGTTAGGTTAGATGTTATATCTAGTGAAACAGAATGTGACGAGCCTTTGGATTAAGTGTTTGTGGATAAAATCAAACAACCCAAGACCATGAAGGCTTCGACTTCCTTGTTTCACTAAACCTTTTACTGTATGTGCAGGGGCTTCTAATATCCCATGACTCATGTTGGATAATGGATAGTGGAGCCTCGAGGCATATGACGGTACCCTACACTTGCTTGAAAATGTCAAATCGATAAGAGGATGGTATGTAGGTTTTACGAGAAACCAAGGAGGTCAGATAGTGAGTGAAGGTACACTATCAAACGGCATGGTGATGTTTGATAAACTGAATTACATCACTGAGTTGGAGAAAAATTTGCTAGGTATATCACAAATCTGTGATAAAGGTTTCTTAACTCATTTCACCAACAAAGAGTGCATGATTCTAAAATCGGGATTTAAGATACCTGACGAGTGGATTCTAATGCGTGCTCCTCAATAGAATGATATCTATGTTCTCAACATGAGTATTGCTACTACTTCGTCTCGTACTGCTCAATGTTTCATGTGTAAGTCATCAGAAAAGGAGTCAATAATATGGCATTGTCGAATGGGTCATATTCACATGAGAAAGATGAACTATTTGGTTCATAATCAACTTGTGGATGGAGTGAATGTCAAGAGCATTCAGTTAAATGAAGATTGTCTAAATAGAAAGAAAGGAGCAAACAAAGAAGTTGCATCCGAAGAAGATGATTAATTCTATCACCTTACTGTTCAAGCGTTTACATATGGACCTTTTTGGTCCAGTGAATGTCAAAAGTATCAAGGGAGAACTCTATTGCTTGGTGGTTACAAATGACTATTCCAGATTCTCATGGGTAATGTTTTTAGATTCTAAAGATAAGACCTTTGATAGGTTGACGATCTTATTCAAGAAGTTGGAGACTTTGTACAATCTGCCAATCAAAAGAATTCGAAGCGACAACAGGACCAAGTTCAAGAACAATAGAATGCTTGGAATATTGCAATGAACGTGGGATTCTTCATGAATTCAGTGCACCCTACACACCACAACAAAATGGGGTCGTTGAACGAAATAATCGTACCTTAATTAAAGCTGTTCGCACCATGCTAGCCGATTCGTAGCTACCTGTTAGTTTTTAGACCGAAGCTGTGGCGTCTGCATGTTACACATTAAACTGCGTTCTGACGATAAAAAGATATGGGAAGACTTGTTTTAAACCGCTTAACAGACGTAAACCAAATTTGAAAAGGGGCTTGACCCTTTCGGGTCTCCGGTACTGTTCTTGATCATGATGGCAAGTTTGGTTCCAAAACTTTGGAAGGATTTTTCGTGGGATATGCTAGTCCTTTGAGAAGAGTGTTCTAACCTAGCATGAACAGGAACGTGCAAGTACAAAATGTAGATTGTTAAAGATATATCATTCCATCTTAGAAACCAAGAGATGCTTGGATGTTTGACTATGACAATCTCTGGAAATGTTTTAAGCTACCAAAGAAGGAAGTGTCTGATGAAGCTGTTTCCATGATGTATCAGCAACAACTGCTTGATGGTCAGGTTGATATTCATATTTCATCTACTACCACATCATTTCATGAGGAACCTCAAGTTAAACTCCAGAAGAACCTGTTCTACATGATTCCATTCCTGAATTTACTCCTATTTTTATAATGACGGTGAGACACATGAAGATGTTATTGAATCCCTAATTCAAACTGCCACTCCAAGTACCGGTGAGATGAATGTTGAAGAAAATGTTTCAAATATTTAACAAGAGGTGATTGTATCTACCTATGTCATTCCTTAAACCGTGTCATACCATCCAGAAGAGAATATCATTGGTGACTTAAACACTGTGGTACAGACTAGACGTCAAATTGTTCAAAGCCTTGGTGTCAAAAGAATTCGAAGCATGAAGATGCTATTGAATCCCTAATTCAAACTGCCACTCCAAGTACCGGTGAGATGAATGTTGAAGAAAATGTTTCAAATCTTTAACAAGAGGTGATTGTATCTACCTTATGTCATTCCTCGAACTGTGTCATACCATCCAGAAGAGAATATCATTGGTGACTTAAACACTTTGGTACAGACTAGACGTCAAATTGTTTAAAGCCTCGGTGTTTCTATTCAAAGGTGTCACCTTTGAAAAACCAGTTCTCATTCAAATGTTTTCTCTCAAATAGAACCAAAAACTTACAAGGAAGCATTAACCGAAAAGAGTTGGGTTAGTGCAATGAAAGAGGAATTGCAGCTTGTGAAGTTAGGTGTTTGGAAGCTTGTTGATGGGTAAAGACAAGAAACGTATAAACACAAAATGGGTATTCAAGTGCAAGAGGGATGAAATTAGTATTATTGTAAGAAACAAAGCTCGGTTGGTAATTCTTGGCTTTAACCAATGAGAGGGAATTGATTATAACGAGGTCTACGAAACGGTTGCAAGACTAGAAACTATACGGATCTTTCTAGCATTTCCTTCCTGGAAGGGCTTTAAAGTTTATCACTTAGATGTCAAGTCTGTTTTTCTCAACGAAAGACTTGGTGAAGAAGTCTATGTGGGACCACCACCGGCATTTGTCGGTCCAATCCACAAAGACAAAGTGTACTTACTCGATAAAGATTTATGTGGATTACATCAAGTCCTGGGAGCTTGGTATGAAACGTTATTCCAACATCTATTAGACAACGGCTTTATTTGAGGAACTGTCGATTGTGCACTTTTCTCCAAAGAAGTGGCCAAAGATTTACTGATGTTCAAGTTTATGTGGATGATATCAATTTTGGGTCTACTGATGATCTATGCAAAGAGTTTGTGTCACACCCCAACTAGCAATTGCGGAAGCGTAAAACGGGAATGTAACAGACACCTATGGTATCAACCAAATTGTTTATAAAGAAACATTACAAAGTAATTTAAAATATATTACATTATTTTAACTTCGTTTATAAACTAGGTGATACAGATCAAAAACCAGTTTATTATACTGCTTTACTCTGTACTTGTACAACTGCATCTATCTACATAGCATCACTCAATATCTAAGCACATAGCACATAAGCACCTTATTCCAGTTTTGGTATGCCTGAAAAGCATATTAAAACGGGTCAACTATGAATAGTTGATGAGTTTCACGAGTTTCATGTGTATCCACAACAATCATAGTTTATATGTACGCATGTATGTATGTATGTACGTACGTGTGTATGTATGTGCATATGTATGTTTGTATGTTTGTGATGTAATTATGCTAAGCTACAGTGAAGCCTTGATTATTTATTCGTGCTACATGGCTTCCACTACCCATGTCTACCACTATGGCCCCTCTTCCGCCCACCACATGTCCCGAGTAGCTATGTCTAACACTACATAGCGTGTTTGTATAAATATGGTCATGTACAAATGGTGTAATGTCTCGGCATCTGTGCCGGCCCCATTTAGGTTTTTCAAACCAATAGTACTATTCACAAGCCACCTGCTCGAAGTTAATCACTATGTTTGTGGGGACTTTTTGTTTGTCAGCACTTATATAACTCACATTATAAACCGTTTCCAGATATATAGGTATAAGCAACATGCTTTTCACACCAAATGTTCATAAAACAGTTTAAAAAGAGGGGTCATGAAACTCACCTTAAAGTAATGTACTCTGCACGATATCAGTTCACAGCTCATATAGCTTGTTACAACTCGGTTCCTATAAACGGTATTAAATATTTAGTATTCTAATATTAGTATAACCTCCATCTTGAATCGAGCTATATATCTAGTCTGGGTATAGTTGTCACGCCCAAAACATGTCAATAGTCGTAAATTTGACGTTGTACAATAACTAATGTTCAAAATCGAACTTGGCTCAGTTTCACCGTTTCACGTGCTGGGCCAAGTTGGTCGTTTACGTGTTTCAAAAACGAGTAAGACAACACAAACTTGAGTAAACGTGTCGGTTGATAAAATGATTCAATTTATAAAGAAAATTCAGAGTTTAGATGTCTGGATTCGCTACAGGGTTCGTTTCCGTTTTATACAGTCTGGTTTGGAGAAAAACGCGCACAATTCACCTGATTGTCCGAATTTCTCACAACATTTTCGGTTTTACTTAACTAATCCAAAATATGACACTTGAACACTCTTGATGTTCTGATATTCCAGCAAGTTAGTTAATTAGAACATTGCCAGTATTTATCAAAATTATATTTAACTTTCAAATAAGCACAACTAATTATCTGCTTATCGTTAAATTTTGTTGTGTCGTAACTGTTTGATTTTCCCCTGCAATATTTCCGCGGGTTCCTCTACAAAGTTTAATTTTCTTTTATGTGTAAATATTCCAGTGGTACTATCTCTGCCTCATCAGTAAGACACTTTTTCATGTTCGATACGCGGAAAACATCGTGAATGGAACTTAATTCCAATGGTAGTTTCGATCGGTATGCTACTGGACCAGTTTTGGAAATAACTTCATACGGTCCAATGTATCTTGGAGCTAGCTTATCAGTTTTACCAATCGAATAACACATTTCCACGGGGATACTTTAATGAATACCTTGTCACCTACTTCAACTGACAACGATTTCCTACGAACATCACTATAGCTCTTTTGTCAGTCTCGAGCGGTTTTTAGTTTGTTTTTAATTTTACAAATTTTATCTGTGGCTTCCTGAATCAAATCAGATATGGTAACTTAAGTGTCGCCAACTTCCGTTCAACAAAGTGGCGATCTACATTTTCGCCCATATAATGCTTCATATGGTACCACTTGTATGCTACTATTATTGTATGAAAACTTAACCAGCGGGAGATGCTGGTCCTAATTTTCTCCAAAGTCTAGTATACAAGCGCGAAGCAAATCTTTTCGTGTTTGAATAGTTCTTTCGGATTGACCATCTGTTTAAGGATGGTAGGTCATGCTCACATCGATTCGGGTTCCTAAAGTCTCTTGCACAGCTTGCCAAAAATGATAGGTGAAATGGCTATCTCGATCTGAAATAATTGAAATAGGCAGACAATGTCGAGATACGATTTCGTTAATATAAATGTGGGCGAGTTTTTCAGTTACCCAGATTGCATCATTTCCTCGGGATATTTTAGGAATGTGTGTTACAAAGTCCATTGTAATTTGGTCCCACATCCATTGAGGTAATTCAGGTTGTTGTAACATTCCTGAAGGTTTTTGATACTCACCCTTAACTCTAGCACAAGTCAGGCATTTACCGACATACATGGCTATATCCTTCTTCATACCGAGCCGCCAATAAAACTCTTTCAAATCTTTATACATCTTGTCAGTATCTGGATGAATAGAATATTTGGACATATGCGCTTCATCCATGATCAAGTCACGCAAATTATGAAAAGTTGGAATCCAGACTCGATTATTAAAATAAAGTATTTTGTCGGTTTCTTTTCAAAGTTCTTCTCGTTCCCGTGCAAGTCTTCTTTTTCCAAGTGATCTTCTTTTAGGGCTTCGTTTTGGGAAACACAAGTTATTTCGATAAGGCTAGTTTTACAATCATTCAAAGTGCTTGTACCTTTAGTGGTTTAATTCTATATTTTCGGCTCAAGGCATCTGTTACTATATTAGCCTTGCCTGGATGGTATCGAATTTCACAATCATAATCATTTAACAACTCCATCCACCTTCGTTGCCTCATGTTCAATTATTTTTTTTTATCAAAGTTGGGTTGTAGGATCTTGTGGTCCATGTAAATTGTACATTTGGTTTCATACAAGTAGTGTCTCCAAATCTTAAGTGCAAAAACAACCACTCCCAATTCCAGGTCATGGGTAGTATAATTCTTCTCGTGCACTTTTAGTTTTCGGGAGACATATGCTATCACCTTATTTCTTTGCATAAGCACGCACCCTAAACCTTTTCGAGATGCATCACAATAAACAACAAGGTCATCAGTCCCTTCTGGAAGACTTAGAATCGGAGCTTGACACAATTTTTGTTTTAATAATTGAAATGCCATTTCTTGTTCTTCTCCCCAATCATAAATTCGATCTTTTTGAGTTAAGAGGGTTAAAGGTTGGGCAATACTAGAAAAGTTTTCAATAAAATGCCCGTAATATCCAGCTAATCCCAAAAATTGACGGATTTCTTTCGGTGACTTTGGTGCCTGCCAATTTTTAATGGCTTCTATTTTCTGGGGTCTACATGAATCCCTTGTCGGTTAACAATATGCCCTAAGAATTTCACTTCTTGTAGCCAAAATTCACACTTGGATAACTTAGCATACAGTTTCTCCTACCACAATAACTCCAAAATTACTTGTAAATGTTGTTCGTGTTCCTCCTTGGTTTTCGAATATATCAAGATATCGTCAATAAACACTATATCGAATTTTTCAAGGTACGACTAACAAATTCGGTTCATAAGATCCATGAAAACTGCCGGTGCATTGGTTAACTCGAAAGGTATAACTAAGAATTTATAATGACCATACCGAGTTCAAAATGTTGTTTTAGAAACATCTTCCTCTTGGATTTTTACTTGGTAATAGCCGGATCTGAGATCGATTTTGAGAAATAATTTGCCCCTTGGAGTTGATCAAATAAATCATCTATTCGTGGAAAGGGATATCGATTTTTGATAGTCACTTTGTTTAATTCCCGATAATCAATATACATTCGAAACTTCCATCCCTCTTCTTTACAAACAACACCGATGCTCCCCAAGAACAATAACTAGGACGGATAAAACCCTTATCTAATAATTCTTGCAATTGGCTAAATAATTCTTGCATTTCAGAATGTGTGCATCGATAAGGTGCCTTAGCGATAGGTGCTGCTCTTCAGATCAGGTTAATACGAAATTCAACTTGTCAAGTCGGTAATCCTGGTAGTTCATCAGGAAAAACACCTAAGTATTCACGTACTACTGGGTTATCTTTTATACGTTTTTCATCGGGGTTCTTAATGGCCGCCTTTGCCAAATATGACACACATCCTTGGCGCAAACATTTTAACACTTTGAGATGGGACACGAGGGGTAATATAGTACCAGACTTCTCTTCATATATCGTGATCACTTCATCAACCGAAAGAGGAATTTTAACTACCTTGTCATTACAAACAATTTATGCCTTGTCATTACAAACAATTGCACTAATTTTGATGTTATTTTACTAATCTCGTGAAAATAACGTTGAAAGTGGTGGAAGGTTAATCAGGCATCATGTGATGGCGTTGATAGCCGAAAGACAAGGGTACATGCACCAATCTGCCAGTGTGCTGATGGTTGAGTGTTATGTGCCTTGTGTCCAAGGCTTGATGAAAAACTACTATCGAGCCGGGGGTCTCACCGGAAGCAGCCTCTCTATTCCTACGGGGTAGAGGTAAGGCTGTCTACATCTTACCCTCCTCAGACCCTACCATACCTTTGCTATTTGTGAGATATACTGAGTACGATGATGACGACTTAGATAGCCAGTCCATACCGACTATTACATCGAAACGTCTTAACTCTACCAGGAGTAGGTCAATAGGGAGTTTGTGGTCATTTAGAATAAGAGGACAGTTTCGGGCTATTTGGTTAACAGTTATAGATTTACCATTAGCAAGTTCTATATCATAAGGATCTATTAGTTCACTAACCGGCATATTTCTCAAAAGTAAAAAGTTAATATCTGCTTTAAGGATCAAAAGGTTTAAAAGATTGTTGTGTGTGCATGTGTTCATTTTACAAAGATATTCAACTTATTTTTCTTTTTATTTTGTAAAGAAATTCAACTTTATTTTTTCTTTATTTTTGCTTAAGTCTTGGATCCTCTCTGCGTGTAGTAATATCGATCTGAGAGTTAAGACTAAGTATTATGCTTTATTTTCTTGACGTTCAGTATAAATCTTTAAACTTTCTCCACACGATAATCTCTGCCGCAATGCGCGGGTGCTGTGAATGGTTTTATATATAATCTTTTATGAAACTTTTGCATATAAACTTAAGTAGAAACTGTTTTTTATTATAAAAGAAAAGAAAATAAAATAAAATCAAAAGAAAGATAAAATAGTAAAAAAGAAGAAAATTCTTACAAAACTGTTTTGTTTTCTATTACGACACCATCTATAGGTGTTTATACAGAAAAGCTTCGTAAAAAAAATACGCAAATATGAGTTTTTTTTTACATCTACACTCATGCTTCGGGAAACGAAAAAGGTCAGATGAAAGTAAGAAAAGTGACCAAACCACATATAATTTTAGCAGTTTACTCGCTTATTTAAATTTCTTTTAACACCTGTCAAATAATACTCCATTTCTATTGATTCATAATTTGAAAAATGAACTCTTCATTTATATATTTTATGCAATGAAATATGAATAATTATCAACTTCACTTATTTCAAACGTTTACTATTGTATGATACACTATGCATGTAATTTTCTAATTTTAATTTATAGTAGTTATTAAAAACATAAAATTACATAACATGTAGAATCAAAAGAATCTTACTATACTATTAAAGCAGTATATCTTTTTCACGTGTCATTTAACTAGATTATCCACATGAGATACCAAGTATACCATTTCTATAAATAAGTTATCCACCTAATAAACAATTTAATTAACTCCTAAGTTGGAGATGTTTCAAAATAAATGGTTATAATCACCACTTATCTATATCTACATTAAAACAATATTTTTTCCATAAATAATATTAATTCTTATAATGTCTCTCTAATAAAATAATTCAAAATTCAATTAAGTAATTCTTTCAAATAAAATAAAATCTCAAATAATTCCAAATTAAATTAAATCACCTTTAACTTATTTAACTTCTATAATATCTCCTAAATATAATAAATCAAAATTATTTCATTGTTTTAAATGATTTAACTTTCTGTAAGTCAAATTTGTTTATGATATTGATGTCAGAACTTAAGACTTCTCATTCATTTTGTTGTCTTTCTTAACCATCTGTGTATCACACGAGTTCTTACCTAGTGAGTAAGACAATTAATTGTCTTCATTGTTATTTTCTAAAATTTTGAGACTTTCTTATTTTATTTTTTTTGGATTTCGGGAAATTATTTATGAACGTTTGAACTGGATGTATGGATGTTTGAATTGAAATGGTGGTTGAAGTCACGAAGTTTGGATTTTATTGTTGCTTTATTAAACGGTTTAATCAAAATTATAATTGTTATATCTTAAGGTTATATTTATATTTGTGGCATTCTTTATGTTGTGTACTTATATGTTTTATAATTTCAATAAATAGTTTTTGTAGCACACAATTTAAGTTATAACATCTTATGTTCATGATTCATAGCTTACAACATGTGATTTCAGTACGTGATGAAGTTTTAATTAATATGTCTTTTTTTATTTTATAGTATAAGTTAGAAATATGTTTTAAATTGTTACTTATCTTTGTTTTTCTTTGTATGTTGGATTTTTTTTAATTAAAACAACAATGTGATACCTTATATTAATAATGTTAGATTATTTGCTGTTTACAATTTATTAAAATGTATAACACACACACACACATATATATATATATATGAAGTTTTATATATTTTCACCCGTGTATAATACGGGATCTAAACTAATAAAAAAATATGGGAGGCCGGTTCATGTATAAAATTGGGATGCTAAATTTTAATAATCTAAATTTTGTCTCATAGCCTGTGATAAGCCAAACTTTAAAAATGTACCACAACAGTTCTAAGTTTCGGCCTACTAGTCGCCAACGAACTTTTCATTAATAGGGTTAGATTCTGTTAGTCTTTGATTATGTTGATGATGAGGTGTAAAATGACGTGACAAAATAGTGACGTGGACTGCTTATTTGGTAAAAAAAATTATTTCTAAATTAAAATTTCCTAACCAAATAAATAAAGCGAACCACTTTTTTTAACAAAATAAACGAGCCGAACCACTTTAATTAACAAAATAAACGAACTGAAGTACTTTTTTTTAACAAAAATACACCAACCAAACACCTTTTTTAACAAAGAAAATAAAGAAGCGAACTACTTTTTTAACAAAAATAAACGAACCGAACCACTTTTTTTAACAAAAATAAATAAACCGAACTACTTTTTTAACAAAGATAAACGAACCGAACTACCTTTTCAACAAAAATAGACGAACCAAACCATTTTATTTAACAAAAACAAACGAATCAAACCACCACCATCATTCTGACATGAACAACTTCCGAAACAAAACGAGTTCTGACCCGAACTTAATATAAAATAAACAAAAACGTTATTAATGATTTGATTCCGATTTAATTTCACAATTTAAAGTTTATTAGTCCTTAATATAAAATGCATAAAATAAAACTATTAAAATAAGTTCAGAAGAATACAAGTTTAAAACTATGTAATAAGGTAAGTTATGCGCAACTATCTAGTGAAAATTAGAGATAAACGCTTTCGGTACTGGTATTATTCGATATTAAATCGGTACTGGTTCGGTATAAATGGTATCGAGTTTTGAGTTTTCGGTACCGATACGGTTTGATACAGTACCGAGTTTCCCGAATTTTGCATGAAATACTGGTACGGAACCGATACCGGTATCGAACCAAACATTCTAGTACCGGTCGGTTTGATACGGTACCGAATTTCCTGAATTTTACATGAAATACTGGTACGGAACAGATACCGGTATCGAACAAAACATTCTGGTACCGGTATCAGTACCAAACATTTTTGAATTTTGAGATTCGGACATATCAGGACCGGTCTCATGCTGTGCTTATCTCTAATGCAAATGATGTCCAACTTAAACTAAAGTACATGAAAGAAGCTTAATAATTAAAAAAAAAGGGAAAAAAAAAGTAAACAAGTTGGCTAGTGTCTTAAACATATAAAAACTTTGACACATAAAAGTTTCTCTATAGTTATAGTTATCTGAGTGTCTTCTTTGTATTTTATGGAGTAGCTTTGAGTGGAGCGGAGAGAAAAAAGATCATATTATTGAATAAATTTAGATAAGCACTGTTTACCTCTATTATTTTTTAACACTTTTAAATTTGGGTGTAATAAAAGACGGAGAAAAGGTAGCAGTAAAAGTATGAAAAAGTATTATTAGATTAAAAAAAAACAGAGAGAAAAGACGATGGTTATTATAATGTAAATAAACCATCTCGAGCGGCATGTCTCTATCGTCATCTTTATAATTACACTAAAAACATTACATTTTCTTTATTTTTTTTCTCAATCAAATAATATTATTTTATACTTTTATTATTATATTTTATACTTACTCTACTTACAATTACTTTTAAATAATATTAAAAAATTAAAGAGAGAGAATGGTGTTTCTTTAAATTTACTAATGAATAAAATAATTTTTGTAATTTTCATTTACAAATCCATAGAGAACACACTCAAAATAATATAAAAAACATATTGGGAATGCTCTTATAAAAATAGCGATACAGGATCTATTGGAACGCTCTAACAGAATGAAAAATTTAATAAAATTTTATTTTAACTAAGCTCAAATACAATTTTTTTTTTTGAACGACCAACTATGTAACGCCGGGTACTCCGTACGCGGCCCCCATTGGCTAAAGGTAGCCCGAGCGGGCCACGAGTCCGGACGGAACCCCTAGCGGTCCACCTATTGAGGGATTCCTCGGATAAAACCCAACCCACACGCCCGCCAAACGACATGACAGCGAGGAGCCGGTAAAACGAGTGAGATCAGGACTCGAACCTTGACAATAATTAATAAATATATATGACATGAAAGATCTTATAATATAAAATATATTATTAAATCTTATACGGGTAGTTTCTGACATAAACAGTAAATCAAAGCATGAAATCAAATTAATAGACCGGCTTAAATGGTTTTGCGGTCGGGTGAAAAGCATTCAAATAAAGAGAAACCACTCGGAATTCCCTCACTTCATCGCCGGCCCAAATCTGTCCTCCGACTATAAACCCTCCCCCGCCGCCGCCGTCGTCTCACCACCAACTCCCACCACCGACGGCAACTCCACCACCAGTCACCAACTTAACCGCGGTAACCTCCGTCAGAAACACTGGCAGGAAGTCGCTAACGCCGTCAACGACCGTCACGGCCACGTTAAAAAACATCGACGGACTGATGTTCAGTGCAAGAACAGAATCGATACTTTAAAGAAGAAGTACAAGGTTGAGAAGGCTAAAGCGCTCAAGTTCGCTTCTAATAATAATAATAATAATTACGTGTCGCCATGGGTGTTTTTCAACCCGCTTGATGTTCTCATCGGATCTGTTTACAAACCGTTAACAAACACGCCGCGGCAGAGGAAACGGGTATTGGGTTCGTCGTCGGTGCCCGCGTTGCCTCCGCCGCCGCCGTTGGTTCCTGTCGGTCGTCGGTCGAAACGGCCGGTGATGGCTGCGGCAGTTGACGGTGATTCCGATACGTCGAGTGGTGGTGCGGATTGGAAGTTTAACCCGAACAAGAATCTGAACTGGAACAGGTGCGAGTTCGGGAACTGGGCGGGGGAGAATGAAACAGTTGATGATCCGTATCGGAAACTGGCGGGGGCGATTGAGAGGTTTTCAGAGGTGTACGCTAGAGTTGAAGAAGCGAAACAACGGCAGATGGTGGAATTGGAGAAGCAGAGGATGCAGTTTACTAAGGATTTAGAGCTTCAAAGGATGAAGTTGTTAATGGAGTCACAGATGCAATTGGAGAAATTGAAGCGTGCCAGGACTAATTCAGAAACTCGAAGGTTTGTTCGTGATTATTTTGGGTTTAATTTGTGTCACATATTTGTCTAGGTTATCAACAATTTAGGCTTGTGATTCATGATCAAATGCTGTATTCGTACATATTGCACAAGTTAGGGTTTATGAACTTTCTTTTGATTCTTTGTAGGGAGTGAATGTTTTTTGTTTTTGTGCACAAATTAGTGTTCGACTAGATATAATGCATATCTCTCGCCCTTGTGAATGTTTTCTCAATTATCATGTTTTTTTTACCATCTTCATTGCATTGATTGTGCGGCCTCTTATACAAGTATTTTTGGAATTAGTGTGGACAATGTTATTTGCAAACAAAATCTTGATTTTGGTTATTGCCTTGTGAGTTGTGATGTTTCATGATTTAAAACTGTGGTATGATTGAATTTTTAATGTTGTTATCTTATACTTGTTTTGTTAATATGCAGATTTTGACAGAATGGAGGAAGATCACTCTGACTAATATCAACTGAGGGGAGGATGGTTAGCTTTTGAGTTTAGTTCTGATACACATAGATAAGTAACAAGATGGTTCATGTGGGTACAATGTGTAGGTTAGAGTTTTGTGAAGCTTCTGTTTGTGTTAAACTGCTCAAGTGAAACTATGTTAACTGATTTAGAACCTATATGTATCTTAATGGCTTTTCTTATCATTTATGATGATTGAGATCTACTAGTTTATAAAATATATTTTGAGAGTGTTTTAATATATGGCTTTGGAAAATAGTATTTTACAAATAAGTTTAGAAGGGCATTTTAGAGTTTTTAATTTGTAGCCTTGGAAGTGATGTTTGTTTGATCATATAAGGGGGATGATCTTCATGGCTTAGAGCCTCAAATCTTTACACGTGTTCCAATAAGGAATAATAGCAATCCGTTGCGGGAACCATAGGACAAATTACTTGAACTTCATACTGGTCCTATGAAAACAACGGGACTGGTATCTGCGGCATTGGTAATTACAGTTAGATATTCGTTTGTAAAATTGTATACCATACCAGATTTGATAAACATTGGTTGTGTCATGGTCTGTTGGTATAGGATATATTAGAAATTACTTGTTAGAGATTTTCAAATACATTTAATATTATTTAAACTTTTTATATGAATTAAAAAGTTAAAAGTATACAGATTGTTACTCATATTAAACAAGGACTAATAAAAAGAAAAAGAAAATGTTTACTAATACTAACCAAGGACTAATAAAAAGAAAAAGAAAATGTTTATGGATATGTAGGGCTCGGGTAATTGGCTTGATATGATTAATCTCAAGCCCTTTCATACTTGCGAAATCTTTTAAAACTAATTTTATACCCAGAGTGTCTTGACTGTTTTGAGTTCATATCCAATGCATGATCACAAAAGTTAGAATGTTTTTCTTACTATCATCATCTTACTCAGTATATTCCACCAATAGCAAAGTTATGGTAAGGTCTGAAGAGGGTAAGATGTAGACAGCCTTATCTCTACCCCGTAGGAATAGAGAGGCTGCTTCCGATGAGACCCCCAGGTCACAAAAGTTAGAATGTTTTTCTTACATCTCGTATCTAATTCATATTTATGTTTTGAATTTTGAACTTTAAAATTACCCCTTCAAAATCCCTTTTAACTTTTTAAGTGTAAGGGTGGAGGGTGTGGGCGACGGGTACCCAAAGGGTATTATCCCCTGCGGGGAACAACTCCGTCACCCCCAAAACTCGGTTGCGGGTTTGTGTTAAGGGGTATCATTCGAATATATATGTCAACTAGCCATTAGTTCAAAGGGTATTATTCCTTGTAGGGAATACGATCACCCCCCCCCCCCCCCCCAGAACTCACCGGCGGGTTTGTGTTAAGGGGTATCCTTCAAATATGTATGTCAACTAGCATTACTTCTAGCCGCTGAACAACTAGTTTTATAAATTTATTTATTCATTGGTATTATTATTATTAATATTATTATTATTATTTGCTTTTTTCTACTTTATAAATAACCAAACACACTAATCATTTTCTAAACACTATTCTACAACAATTTTTTCAATTTCTCTTCAAACCATCACTTTATATGGAGCAACCAATCCCCAACCGATGATTAGGAGATCGCCACGAAGATGTAGCCATGAAGAAGTAATGTTAACAAATGCTTGGGGTCCATGTTTCCCAAGACATGGACACAATGGACCAACGAACGTCGTGAATTTGGTCACGTTTTAGACCTATTTTGTTTCATATGGAGGGTCTAGCGATCGCATAGAGCATCAGGTGTGTTCGGAATGACAAAATACAGTCGGACAAAATAACGCTCGTGATAACGAAACGTTTGAAGTCATAACAAAAGTAAAAAACTGATGGAAGCTGGAATAATATATTTATTTATTTATTGTTGAATAAGTGTTGTTTAATTGTTTATGTATTTTAAAATTTCATTTTTGAGTTTTAATGTTATAATTTATTTAATTATTTTTAATTAAAAATCAAAATTCTTAAGGTAGTTCAGGTACACCACCGACCTTAGGCTAGTCCAAGATAGTTTAGGGTAAAAATAGTGTGGCAGCGTTAGTGCTTAGGGTACTTTGGGTATCCTTAAAGTACCACACCCTCCACCCTAGCAATGATGATAGCAACACCCCACACTTTGCATAAGGGACAAAGTGGGAGTTGGGAAAGGATGGGATAACTCCAATATCAGATGGGAATTGGAATTGTTCAGATCAGCCGGATTTATTGGATTTACCGAATCAATCGGATATACTGAATCAGTTGGTTGCTTGTGACCAAAGTTAGTAATGGCCTTATCGGATGGCTCAGACTCGGGTGTAGGTTTCGATCGTCTCGCTACCCGGCGCCTTTGCCCGTAGTAGTTTGTATACGACATCTGCACAGTTTATTACTTAGGGATAGGTAGACTACCAATCATAACTTATCCCTACTTATCAAATATATGGTTAAAGCTTAGGTACTAATATGTTAATACCTAATTCGCTGAAACCGATAACTCTGATACCAACCTGTCACACCCCGGTCCAGGGGCTAGGCAGAACTACCCGGTTGGTATACCTGTTTTATAAATATATCAGAGTAGCGGGTTTATTTTAGCAGAAGTCTTTTATATTAAAAGATTAATATACATTGCAAAATTTCTTGGGAATTAAATACCCAAGTTTTTTAGTTACAAAACAGTGTTATTATTATTACAAGGATTATAATGAAAATTGAGCCATCTTGAGCAATCTTCTATCTTCATGACTCTAAATCCTTGTCTATCATTCATCACTTAATTATCTGCATGGGTTGGAAAAACACGTCAGCTATATGCTGGTGAAACGTTGACTCGACAAAACAGTTTATAATAGTCGTTAAATACAAACATAGTTTTCTGTTTCACAATCTCAGCAGGAACGCCTGTCATTCCTGGGATTTGTACCACTGCCCTACACACAAAATTCAAAGGTTCCCCGAGTACATAGCCCCTGTTTGGAGACAAACTTTCCCCTAGGCTATGTAACCCTGTCGGAGAACTGGTTATGACTGACTTGGTTTTGTATACCAATTATCAATTACTTATGGATCCAGACACATGTGTATTCGGTCTGAGTTGGTTTTTATTATCTATTTTGTATTGTAAAGATTTTAGAGACAAGTAATCTCATGCAAACATTTATCAGACTCTTTGCAATAAACAACCTGTTTGCTACAATAGTAAAATCAGTTCAGTCGGTAAAAGGTTTAACGTGTTCACCTGTTGTTGTCAGTTTAGTGATAATCAGAACCTTTTCCTTTCAGTATGCTTATTAACCTATATTTGTGATAGGCTTACATCAGCACCTTGATGGTGTTTCTTGATTAATCAGCAGACCTGGGGTCTGTTCAGCAAACTTTAAGTCTGATTCAGTTCAGCAGACTCTTAGGTCTGACATAACCTTAATATAGTTATAGTCGTTTATGAAAATATACTTTGTATTTGTATATGACGTTTGGGATGCACGTTTTGGCTTAATAGAGTCTATCACGTTGACAAACTTCTCCAGGTAAGTAAACGGGTCCCGAGGTTTATTGGGATTTGTGTAACATTCGTTACTTTTCAAACCCGAAAAACCCGACCCATTTTAAACTTTCAGCTTTGTTAATAAAGAAATATATTTATATATCTCAAGTTTTGTTGTATGTATTTCATGTGTCATTTTATTTGTATTTGGATTGTATTCGCGTTCATTAAATGGACCCAGTTTCGTCATTTCATTTTATTTGTGTTCAACATACATCGTTCATTATTAATAGAATATTCTCGATGATTCACGGTTATCGATTGTCCATGTTTCGTTCAACTATTGAAATGCCGGGATTTACGTTTTTGTTTGAAGCTTTAATCGAGTTGCGAATTATGCGAGTTTAATACGAAAATAATCCAAACAATTAACCTTCAACAAGTTTATATAATATCTCAAAGATCAAGGTTCAATTGGTAAATTACATTTCAAATTTCTATTTTAATCTAATATGAAACTACAAGGGTTACTTCTGTAACTTAAATTCAATAATTTGGTTTTAAAAGAAACATGATACTTGAAGGGGTAAATGTGTAAGTTTATTTAAAATATATTAATAAATTAATCCCAAACCTCCCACCCAGCCCCCCGTGACCACGCTTTTCCGGTGGGCCTCCGGCCACCGGAATCCGGCGCCTGAGTGACCGCCGGCCACCCCTAAAACTTGTTTTAAATCAAATTAATATAAAATGTTTTTCTCTGCGTTAAAACATCTTAACAAACTCGTTAATCCTGTTAATACAGCCGATGACCACCCGTAAAGTTCGCCGGAAAATCCGGATAATCAAATTAATCTAATTAACGCGCACACGCTACCTCTACTAGTATAAATAGGTGCCTTAGACCATATCAAGACCCGGGTTCAATCATATTGTTCTTTTTATTTATTATTATTATTTTTTTCTATTTATTATTATTAGTTAATTAATCATTTTTAATCAATTAAAAATCAAAATAAATATATAAAAACCTTTTTAAGTTAAAAAAAATATGTAAATTAACTATAAAATACATCTCACCATTTTACATTTAAAACCAAGTTTCTCATTTTCGTAAACCGTTATTAAAAATCGCTTATTAAACGTAACGTGAACCTTAAATTTTCTAAAAATCGTTTCGTCAATGCAATAATTATAATTATGACTTATAAACAATAGTTCAAGCTTTTCGAACGTGTAAACTTCATATTCTCGCCATTAAAATATTTAAATCGTAATATAACCAAGTTATCGTTAAAACACAAATAATAATATTATATAATATATATATATATAATATAAAATATTTTTGCAAGTTATACAATAACACAATCCCGTACGATTATCGATTAAATCTCGTTTTTACCTAATCTAGTTAGTACGGATCGCTCGTTTCGGCTTTCATGACGCGTTCGGTTGTTTGCCATCTTCAACACTTTTGAGTTCTCCTTTATTTCTCGATTTCCTAAGGTGAGTTTTTCACTACCTCTTTTTAATGCTTTAATGTTTTGGGGTAGCATATGTATCCTTATAAAAATTCAAGCATTGTTTCTTCTATTATAAAACTACAATTCGTATATGAACTTGTGTGTTACTTGTATTACTTGCACGACTGGGAAGCCTCATTAAGTATGATCATACGCCCCCCTTTGCACTCCGGTCCATTTGCATCGAGTGGAAAAGGGCCTCATTATCCAAGTACGTTGGTTGTTACCAATTGGAAAGGACCTTTCTTGCGCGATTACCCAAGTACGTTGGTTGTTACCAACTGGAAAGGACTTACTTGCTCGTTTATCACATGTCTATGAATTGTATGGTTTTTATGTACGTATTTAAAATGTGGAAACTCACCATCTATATTTATAGCTGACCTTTATTTTATACATATGTTACAGCCTTACAGGTACCGTGATTATGGGGTGAAGCATTGGAGGACACTTAGATTACTTAGGGTATTTAAATAAAATAACTATTGTTATGATTATGTTTTGTTTTGAACTTGTATTGCTACTTTTGAACTTATGTTACTTGGCTTATTAAATGAATAAATGTTATTATTGTCACCAAATAGTGTCACGTGTGTTTGAACAATCTGTACGTCACACTCAGACGTTTCCGCTTTAGCCGGGGTGTTATAATTTGTACGAATTACTAACCTTAGGCAAGAAGAGTCTACTAATGATATCTCCCTTACAGTTACTACATGCCCGTCAAAATATAGTTTTGATAATATTACTTATTGTGGAAGTAACGCCATTACTTTAGTAAAACTTTATTGGAAAAACATTTACAGTTGTGACACTTCGCTAAACAGACCAATTTTCGTACAATGCTTAATTTTGATTTCTTTACGTTAATTCCTACTTGATTAAATTTTGTTAAATTTAATCCCAATTAGTAAAGCATAAGCCCACGTGCACGATACACTGCATCTAAGTAATTTTTTTATATAGAAATTACTCAAATTTTCGGATTTATCCAACAAATACGGGCGTTGATGATAACTTTAAAAAAAAACGACTCGAACTTATATAACGGACCTCTAATGTTTGAAGTCTATCTTATACGATTATATTTTATAATAATTTTTTTTATAAAATGTTGAATACGAAATGATGCTTCGAGTGTTTATTATTATTTTAACGAACCTATTTCGTGAAATATTACCGACAGAGAAGCATACGAACGTTGAGATAAAATTATAATATTAAACTCGATAGCAATACATATGTTTATACTTACATATTTGTTTACAATATTGAAATAATATTTCGTTCGAAAATCCTATTCATGCTCAAATCAATGTATGTCCCGTAAATAATTAATTATGTGAAACGAACAACATATGTATACACATATGTGAACGTAATGTTATACGTTAAGTATGCGAGAGCTTAGTTTTTCTTTTACCCTTGTGTAACTGAACACCTAACCTCACCTAAACTAATTTATATGAACTTATAATTAGCTAATAAACTAAGCATGTGACTACAACTATGAAGATTAGGTGATCTAAGTAATTAGATTTACTTTTAACAACTAGATGATACACAACATATAATGGTAATCGAAAAGCTCATACACAACATTTGGTGCCAGTTACAAGCTTGCATTAAATAAAAATATATATCTAGTGAATTCAAAATCAAATTAAATAATCATATCCTATCATGCTTCACCTAAGTTACCAACTCTACCCCACCCATCTCCTTAGTTCACGACCAAACCATCCTTATTTAAAGTACACACCAATCATTCACCATGTATGGTGAATCAAAGTCAAAGATGTGAAAATCCCTTCATATCCCTTGGATTTTGTATAAATGCACACTCAAGCCAAAACCATCTTGCAATCATGCAAGATATTTAATTTTCAAAAACCATATTCTATTTCTTATGTATAAAAGTTAGATTTATAAACAAAGCACACACTCTCACCCTCATTCCACATTTTCGGCATTCACAAGCCCCACTTAGCTAACAAACAACCCACACACACTCTCGTTCTCTCCTTGCGATCGACCACCGAAGGCAACCAACACCACCAGCAAACCACACCTTCCTCCTACATCCACACCCCATGGTTCCATCTCCACAGCCCCCAACATTCTCTTTCTTTTCTCGCGGCCATCGTAACGCCATCGCAACATACCAGAAGCCACATCCGTGACCACCAGCACGCCACCTAAACAGCCCCACCACATTTGAAGTATCATCACCCACCTCCCTATCCCTTGGTGCTTCCAGCCACAAGCCACCTTCAACTCTCTCTCGCTCCGTTTACGTTACACCGTGCCGCCACCTCGGAACCATCATCATCATCTACCACCTTTCCTCTCTCTATACTCTTTCTTTCTCTTAAGGTAATATACATACATATACACTCACGATCTCTCTCTCTCTCTCTCTCTCTCTCTCTCTCCGGTTCCTATACAAATACACAAACATTCTACTAATATATTTTATCTTGTGTTTCAAGAATCCAGACGGTGTACGAGATCCTTTCGAGCAGTTGAACGAGTTTTGCCTGAAGAAACGAACTCAAGACTCCCTAATCTCTTTCCCTACATTTTAATCCTAAACTAAGTAAGCTAAACTTTTCTAACTCTAGCTTATGCTGATAAATAAGTTTATGCTAAGCTTTCACCAAAATTAAGAACCTACACACTTATTATAAAGGAACCTCGATCTAAGCATAGCCATATATCATACTTAAAGAGAGTTAAGCATACGAGATAACCACTAAAAATGGGCTTAAAAATGAGTAATACAAGCTTACACAACAAGAGAATATAAGTGTGCTAATAATATGCTAAGAAAGGTTAAATAAACAAAACATGGTTACTAAAGCGGGTTTTATAGTTGGAACTAATTGGTTTAGACATGGCTAATATGTCTAGACATAAAACTTGGAAAGAGTATAACCTTTTAAAACTAGAACTTGGGGTTAAGAATGCTTACGATATCCGGACATGAGATTTATTAGAAAAGGCGGATTTCCTTATATAAAAACATAAATAAAGAAATATGGTGAATTTTGGTGAAAAATAGATATGTTGATATTACATATTAATTTGGATATAAAAATGTAGTCCTTAAAAGTTTGTAATTTAGGAAATATGATTAAAGGTATACGTGCAAGCTATGTTACAAAGATAAAGGTATTTTTAAAGTCTCTGGCATCTGCTTTCAATGCTTGCTAGTAAACAGCCGTTGTCTCTTTCCTCTCGCCCTTACTTATCTTATAACGTACTCTTTACAAGAGTCGATTCAACAAGAGGAAGAAGAGCTTCTCCCTCAGGTAACTTCGCTACTTTGAGAACAGCGAGAGCAGAATCCGAATCAGACTTTAAGCTATCAGGGCTGTTTGCCAGAGCTAAAATCGGCTCAGGGGAAGCACCCGATCCTATTCCGACCTCGATATGTGGAATCGTCTTGCGCCATATGTACTGCTTAATCTAACTATTAGGTACTATATTAGAGAAAGACTCAATCTGCCCAATACTATACGCTAGGAAGAACTTTATTAGGGTAGTAGCCCAGCTCTTGAAGGGGGAAGCACATAACTAATAGGGTTCAGGCTTATACGATTCATGTTATCCCCCCGAAGCCCCTATCGCCTGCCTGGAACTCCTGAATTCACTCTTTAACTAGAGGAAGCGCCTAAAAGGGGAGCAACTGGGCTAGACTGCTGATCTTATGGAGTAGTCTGACCCTGGGAAAGAGACTGTCATCGCTGCCGAGAATAAACATGCTGTGCCGGGTGACTGGAATCCTCTGAGGTCAGCTGAACAGGCTGACAATCGGCAGAAGATGCTGAGCAAAGCTGCTTGAAGCGTGAGGCTGATCCGTAACATCAACTGCAGAAGAATGCGGTTAGAGTTGATGAACAGGAGAAGGCCGCAATACATCTCCATCATCATTCTCCCCCGGGGCTTATTAATTAGGTTAAGGAAAAGATGAAGCGCCCCCATTAAAGAGAACATTCAAGGATACATCGAGTCTCTTGGATTTCACGTCATAGCGTCTATACCCGGAGTGAGCATATCCAAGAAAGACACAAGTAACCATATTTTATAACTCTGAGTAAACAAAAATAAGTTTCTAGAAACTTTTATGTTGTGAACACATTCATGTAACTTTATAAAGCCTATCATATGACTTTTATGTAAACTATAAATTTTTATGTTTAAAAACAACAAACAATAAATATTATGATTATAAGAACATTTTGTGCCAATACTATAAGCTTTTACAAAAGCATGTACTTCGGCAAAATTTATGTATTAGATGTAAAAATAATAATTTTTACAAGTTACTGTATGCAAAAGAGGTTTGGATAGTTATGAACGAAAATATAGTTACAGTATACTTTACTAGAATATTTGTCATGACTTTAAATAAACAATTCTTAGAAATATATATTACTCGATCAAACGAATCAGTTATGTCTAAATAAAAAACAACACCAAGAAGAATTATATTCTTAATATTTATATAAGTATATAAATATTTACTTTCAAAAATAATACAAAACCTTGTCACCAACGGGTCATCCAGAAATCAAACGAAACGTTCGGTTGGTGAAAGCAACCGACACAATATAATAAACGAAACGTCTGGTTGGTGAAAGCAACCGACACAAATGTAATAAACGAAACGTTCGGTTGGTGAAAGCAACCGACACAAATATAATAAACGAAACGGTTAGTTGGGTGAAAGCGTCTAGCATAACCGACACAAATATTTACGCGTTTAGGACGTGTGAAGGCAGCGGATTCAGGTCCAAACTGAAATTGCTAACGAATTGAACACTGAACGTACGAGGTGAGTTTCACTAACCCCTTTTACCGTTTTACCGTTTTATTGTTTTATAAATCCGGGGTGGAAAACATACACAACTGCTTTTATATACGATAATTAGTTTTTTAAAAGAATTAAAAGAACTTTTTAAAAGGACTTTTGGTTAAAAGAACTTTTATAACTTATGACTTTTGAAAAGAAGTTTTTTTAAAAATTGTTTGGATTAGCTTATGTGGATATATGCATTTTTAACCCATAAGTCACCAAAAGTCACAAATTCGACCTCTCAAAATTAGTTTTTTTTATACTAAATGAAAAGTTAAAACCTAAAGTTCTTTTCATTTATCCAAACACTTTTTCTTTATTTTCTCCTTTATGCAAAAGTTAAAAAGTTAAAAGAAGGGGAATTTAAGCAATCCCAAACACCCCCTATATCTTATGAATCCATAAGCTATATTATTATGTATATTATTAAATTTAATTTTTTTTATTTTTTAATTACCTGTATATCACACGTGTTATATCCTAGTTCTTTTTTTATTAGATAAAAAGGGTCATTCTCACTTGTTTGAATAGAGTGGTAAGGTATTAAGCAGGAGGTGAGGGTTACAATGTAGAAAACTTAAATAAAAAAAAAATTAGATAAAGAAAGGGATAGATGTGTGGAATTGTAACAAACAAATTCTCTCTAACATCAGACCTGCCAAAATTTGACCAAAGAGTCAAAAGTCAAATCTATTCAGTTCTCCACTCAAATAAATATTATACTCCTACACCAGGGAACGTATCGAAACTCATAATAATATAATATACTGTTACCATTTTAAAATTCAATCTTTGCAACTAATTAGCTCAGATTCCATTGACAGATTGTGTTCATAAAGGAACCTCATCGAATACAAGAAACACCAACCCCAACACAACCACAAACGTACGCTTTCGTTATTCTTTTCCTCTTCATTCAATCGTGTACATTTTTTTCGTTTTAGGTTAGTTTACGTGTTCTTTTTTTTTTCTTTTGACTACTTCATGTTTTCGTTCATAATGATTAATAATTAGGTATTTGGAAATGTTGTCTGTTGATTTTTAAGTTTTGATGATATTAGGGATTATATCATATGATTACTGTTTTATTTGGTTTAATGTTTTTTCTTTTGTTTTAATGAAATAATGGGAATAATAATCATGATTTGCACCCAAATGTTGGTTTATGCAGAGGTAGATTATTAATGGGAGACAAAAGATTAAACTTCAATAGGCCACTTCTTTCTGTGAGGCGATTTTCGCCCACGGTTGGAAATGCACAAAAGGGTTCCAAAAGAAATAATAATAATAATAATAATAATAATAATAATAATGGAAGTGTCACCCCGGGCTTGCTTCCGAGCCCGTCTTACCGATCCGATATGCATTTGGACCCGTTAAGAAACCCGGGAACCGTTCCTTTTGTGTGGGAACAAATTCCAGGAAAACCAAAAGATGAAACAAAAACACACAAACCTTTGATAAACCCTCCTCCGGGTCGGGTTTTGGAACCTAAGGAACAATGTTTGTGTGATGAAAAGGGGTCCACGAAAGACAGGCACAGAAGATCAGAAGATTGTAAGAATGAGAGGCCACGGATTACTTATGGTCCAAATTTTTTAGAGTTGAATGATGATGATGATGATGATGATGATGATGATGATGATGATGATGATGATGGTGATGAGTTTGAATATGATGGTAATGGAAATATGTCATTGAAGTTTTGTGGACTGCTTCCACAGTTTTGCTTAAAGGGTTCGATTGGTGTGTTGAATCAGGCACCCGGGTTAAGTGTGAGGACCCGGTTGCCTGTATCTTCTGCTAACAGAACTCATGTTGGTGCTTCAACTGCTGGATCTCAGGTAAATATCTTTTTTAGATTTTTTTTATTACATTTTCGTTTTTGGTTAATAATGACGCGTTGTCTAGAACTGGAAAATTGGGTGGGTAGGTAATAGGCCAAAACTGAAACGGGCCGTTTTTGGTATTTTGTATTGACGCGTGTGCACTTATTTTCCCCATACTAAGAAACAGGAATTCTCTACTGCGGTATAAACTACTGCTACCAAAGTAGTGACAGCAATTCTTGATGTGACCTGAAACATTACGTGAAAAAGACTGGTTTTGGGTCGACTAACACGACCATTTTAAAAATTAGATCGTGTTTGGTTTTGCCTGATTAAAAACAGCGCTAAGTATTTTGAAAATAACAACTTTTATAATATATTTTTGTTTCTTCATTGTTCATGTTTCTGAAGATGCATTTGCATTTTCCAATCCATTTTTAATATTTTCAAAAACAAAAAAAAACATTATAATGTTAGTTTTGTCACACCGTATCTACTTGTTGCACGCATACGTACCCATTAAACAAGTTACTGACAGCCTGCTAACAACTCGTCAACATGTTTGACTCGTCTAAAAATTGATTAAATGGGCCGTGATCTAGTTGACCTGAATTATGTGTTAGAGTTGCACATTTCAACCCGCCAACCCAACATGATTGACACCTCTAATTCAAAGTAAGCTTTTAGCAACTTTCAACCTTCTAGCTAAGTTTTATGTTAGACCTGTTTGAGATAGAGACAACCCAAATTGACCTCACAAAAGACCAACCAAATTGGCCTGTTTTAGATGGAAGACAACGCAAGTTAGCCCGTTTCAGATAAAAGACAAACCAAATTGACTCAAAATTCCCACCTTTATTATAACTTCAAAACCCTACATTTTCCCACTTTTTTTCCCTGAATTTCATTTAGGATGCTAAAGTGGCTGCTGCATATCAACCCAAATCATCAGTCAAGAATCCAAAAGACCCAACTGTCTTAAATCACTTACAGGGTCATAGTATTTCAGCTAGCCGTGACGATCCGTCTCCTCCACCTTTTATTTCTGAGGAAGTAGAAATAAATACACAAAAGAAAGGTCTAGTCAGCTTTCAGGAACTACTAGCCTATGAGATTCAAAAAGAAAAAAACTTTCAAAATCACACAATTGAGAAGACTCTTTATATTGACACAATTCATAAAGTGGAATCTTTAAAGCACGAATTCAAAGAAACCAATGTTGATATCTTTGGAATTTCACATATTCCCACCGAGCAGTTCAGGTCTGGTTCTGTTGATGATAATTTAAACCATGATAAAGAAATGATCACACAAACAGGTGACTGCAACCATTCTAAGGTTGACCAAAAAGTCAAGCTTTGTCAAACCGTGCCTGATTTGCCTGCTCCTCCACCATTACCAAAATCTCCTTCGGATTCTTGGCTTTGGCGTACATTGCCTTCTGTGAACTCGAAAACAGCATCTTTACGGTCAAAAGACTCAAAACACAAACTTTCTTCCAAAACAGCAATGAAAGTGGGTAAAAATGTCCAATCGCAGTATCCCGAGGTAAATTGGTTCACTTGTTTCGATTCATTTGATTACAAGATGGGCGGGTTGGGTAACAGGTCTAGGACAGACGAAACAGTTTTTCTTTCATATTTTTATGAACTTTTTTATAACGTTTTATGTGTTAACTTAAATGGTAAAACCTATGTTTTGAATATTCTAGCTTTTTTATACAAAAATTTTTAAATGTTGCTGCACCAGTGTTTTGGTTTGATTGTCGTCCTAGATTCCTTTGGCGCGTTAAAAATAAAACAAAAATTAGAAACGATAATCAACTCGATTGTACTCTAACTTTGATCAGTAAACTACATTGAACTTATATTATGCTTTATTAAATGATTTTCAGGGACTATTGCTTCCTATATCAGAAACTTAGCTTGGTGCACTTGTTTGCTAGTTGAAGAAATCAGGTGGGTTAGAAGTTTAAAGGTTCTATGATTGTTGGGTGCTTATAATTTGCTTTTAGTGCCCATACAAGGTGTTTTTTTTTTCTTTTTTGTGTTTTGTTATTAAATATGAAGAATAAAGGAAAAGTTGAGTGTATATGATATGACTTATGAGAATAAGAAAGAAGTAAAAGGTTTTAAAAGTAGAGTGGTCCATATTTAACGAGTTTTCAACTTTAGAATTAATTTATATTTTAAAAATATATATAAACCGAACATTTAAAAGTTGTTTCCTAAATTCTATCAAACCATCAGATTGTTTTATTTGTAAATGGAGGTTTCATATGCATTTAACCCGAATTCACAGGTATGGGTCTCACCAAACTCAAATAACCTTTAAACGGTTTATAATATCTCATTAAATTAAAAATTAATCTCACCAAATATTTGATATGAAAATCCTATAAAATAGAGATGCTAAAACGTAATATCCGATTTTTTTTGAAAAAATAAAAAGAAACTATTCGTAGTTAAGAAACAATTTTATAGTAAAAATAAAAGTGGGTCATGTGTATCATCAAACACAGATAGCTTCTAAACCGAGTTATTACATCTCATTTATTTGTGAAACTTTTTTATCATCAAACTATAAGTATATTATTAACTTTATTACAATAAATAAAATTAAAATTCAAAAAAATTATATTAATATTAGAAATAGATAATATAATACAACCCTACGAGGGACTAAATCTTGTTTAGTAATAAAGTGACTTTATGACTATTGGTTTTTCCGTAAATCATTGGAATGTACGATTTACAATGCCAATGCACCAAACTTTGAGAGTAATTTGTCTTCAAAATTCAAATGTGTACAAATATTTTATGGGAAAATTCCTAAAATGTTCTTATTTTGAAAATAAAATTTTGTTTTGTCTTACAAACTTAATAATTTTAAAAATACCTTCTGTAACTTATCTTTGACCATGTGTTAGGAAATCTAACACGTTTTTGATGACATATTAGCATAACACGTCGTCAAAGACGCGTTAGATTTCCTAACACATGGTTAAAGACGCTAGCATGTCGTCAAAGACGCATTAGATTTCTTAACACATGGTTAAAGATGATTTAGACCTCTAAACACATAGTCAAAGATATATTAGCACCAAACGCATAGTCAAAGATATATTGGCTTTTTGTTTGTTTTTTTAATATTATATTTTTTTAAATAGTTTTGCTTATATTTGTTTTTCTTTTATAACTTTTAATATATAAAAGTTTTATATTATTTCGAATATATCGACGAGGCATGCTTACTTTTACCTACTGATCGACATAAACTTACTCAAACTCTAGCCGTGCCAAATCAATATCGAAATGTTCAATAAAATTTGACCCCGCTCGGTTTTAAATAAAATTTATGTCGGTCCGTAGATAAAAACAAACATTTCTCGTCGGTATATTTGAAATAATATAAATTTTATATATTAAAAGTTACAAAAGAAAAAAAAATATAAGTAAAACTAGTTATAAAAATATAATATTAAGAAAAACAAACAAAAAGCTAACATATCTTTGACTATGCGTTTGATGCTAACATATCTTTGACTACTTATTTGGAGGCCTAACTCATCTTTAACTATGTGTTAGGAAATCTAGCACGTCTTTGACAACGTGCTATGCTAACATGTCGTTAAAGACGTGTTAAATTTCCTAACACATAGTCAAAGATGAGTTAGAGATGACCATTTTTGGAATTATTAAGTTTGAGAGACAAAACTAGAATCTATTTCCAAAATAGGGCTATTTTAAGAATTTTCCCATATTTAATAGCTTGAAAGTAAATAAATTTTCATGTTACTGGAATGGTGCGTGCAATATGACAGGGAAACATATATTAGTGATTAGTGATCACGTAATATGTTTTATAAAATAAAAAAGAGTAGCTATATTGTACTTTAGGGATTGTGGTGGATCGGGTTCGAGTCAGGTATTAGTATTCTCAGTCCCATACCCGGTCGTAAAATTACGTCTCATACTTAGTCCAATACACGCCTGGTATTTGTCCGTTAGCTTGTAAGATAATGTTGAGACTTCTAAGTATGTTGTTTTTTTACCAACTATTGTATACCTTTTATTAATACTTGTAGAAAACCCGTGTGATGCGCCGAAGACGAGGCCGGAATTCGATGGCATCAGTTTAGTTTGTTTCGATGACGTCATTAAGTGCATCTCTTTACCTATGCTTATTTTCACCCGACGGTAACAAATTAATATTAAAAAATAGTATTAAATAAAAAAAATAAAAATATTTTAAATATTAAGGGCATTTAGTCATTTCCTTAAATTTAACTAAAAACTAATACCGAGCCAATTAAGGGACCATAAGAGACTTTCAAACTGTTGGAAACCATGCATGTAATTTCTTAAAAATAAGAAAACTTGCAATATGAACATATGATAGTGACCATCCGTACAATTAACTCAAAAGTAAATAATTATGATACTAAAACATACTTTAAGCATGTGAGCAACACATACTCTATATCACCTGATGCTTTAAAGCATATATTTGTTATACCAAAACACGAACAGTTCAGTTAAGCTGCTATTAACAACCTAATTTTGGCCTTTAAGCAATAAAAAAACCAAGTAGTTACTTTTCTTTAATAAAAACAAATTTCGGCTCTTTGGAACCGATATCTGATCTTATAAATCTTCTAAAATTAGTTGCCACAGCAGCTACATGTTGCGTTCATTTGTACCTGAAATGCCATGAAAAAATTGTACCTTTTTCAGATTTGATTGACTAAAAGGTCAACCATCTTAGAAAAGTCAACGCTGACAAAAAAGTTTCAAATATTTAGCACAGTTTGGTAAAACAGCCTTTATCTTTTACATTGAATCTGTACTCATTATCCACCTGCAATAAGTTGAGATCAATCAGACAAAAACTATTTCAGAACAACCAAAGAATGAATATGTTTTGACTTTCAAGATGATATGTTTCTAAGAAAAACTAAGAATAAGAAATAGAGTTGTTCAAAGCGCTGGCGACTCGATCAAAACAGCTCGTTTGTAAATAAGCCGAGCCAAGATCAGCTAGGATTGTGGCTCGCTTATTAGCTGGCTCATTGACTAGTTTAAAATTATAATCTGCCATTATTGATATTGTCAGAAACAGAGATTTAATCGAAGAACATAGAACGAGCGATAAAACGGTGATGGAAATCTTTATTAAAATATTATACCCAAACCAAAAAACCACCAAACCCTAGAAGAACTCACACAAAACTATTGAGTTCTTCAATGATACAAATCATAAACTGATAACAAACAAAACAATACGAATTAAAAACAAATCGGACAATACAAAACTCCATTAACGATCAAAGACGATGATTCTCAATTCTCCCTTAGAGCTTTTGATATCAGAAGATGAACCCATCCCGACGCAGACTATGCTCCAGAAGTCCAGATGACCAATCTGGACTATAAGCCCAATAACTATTCAAGCCCATCAGCTATAAGTCCATTAGATTAGCTCCAAACCCATTAACCAAACCTCATTAACAAAACAAGCATAAGATATTAGAACTAAAACATACAATTTTTAACAAAATATTTTGATTATACGAATTGAACTTAAAACATATTTCAACACCCCCCCCCCCCCCCCTCAATTCGATAATCTAAACACATTTTAACAAAACAGATGATAACACGAACGGACTATGACGAAAAAAAAAAAACCTTTTCTGTTAAAACAATTTTTTTAAGAAAGATATTAAACCAAGTAACAAGAATAAAGAAATATAATAATTTCTTTAATACTACCTTAGTATACATGACACAAACAACCATAATTCTCAAATAGAATATCAAGACTATCAAGACTGGGATTCAGAATCATTCTAGGAAATAACACACTATCAAGAATTTCTCTTTAACCTTAAACTCACCTTCAAATGTTAAAGAACACTAACAAAAATAGCAAAACGCTTTTATTCAACAAAACAATAGACTTGAACAAACATAAAACAAATACCAAAAAACACCTAATCAAATAGACAACATCAATTCAAATAGACATCATGTCAACAGTACAGAACAAAAGACTATGCCAACATATCAAGATGGTAAAGACAAAATCAGACAACAGTGACATTATCACTAGGGAAACCTTTTTAACAAAGAAAAGAACTTTGAAAAAACCACATTCAACTAAACTCAAACCATATGTCAACGTAAGACCTTTCTGTAAACAATAATCAAATAGAAATTATATCCTAGTTAGACAGAAACCATATGAATCTTATTAGTGGAACATAGACAATTTCCAAGGAACCATAGAAACATAACATTTACCAAACTCATGTGGCACCATAGAAGAGAACAATCATACAACACATTTCAATTATCACAGAAATATATGATTGTAAAGACATCAAATATACACATTCGATGAAACACAAAGTCACATGATTTTTATAACTTGCAAAGAGAATACAGATAATGTCACATGACGTTTATCAACTCCCTATAACAACAAGAGTGAAAAAAAAAATCAGGAAAACAAATTCTGACGAGACATGAAAAAGAATCACATGATTCCACAAGACTATCAGAAACATATCTGATAAGAAGAGAAAAGCCACACGACTTTTAAGAACTCAGAACCATGTCTGAAGACAAAGATTTTGTGAAGAACATAAAGACTAATTTGACTTGGTCAAAACTTTTACAACTTTACAAGAAACGTACCAAAAGAGTACTTGTAAAGAACATAAAGACTAATTAATCCAAGCAAAAACTTTTACAACTTCACAAACAAAAACCGAATCACAAGATTCAGTAAACAAGTCTGATAAAACCTAAGAATCACACGACCCTTAACCAGACACAAATTTTACAGCCAAAACAACTTCTGATTATATAAAAATAAAACCACAATTTACAACCAGAAAAGAACATCTCTCTCACACGAGAAAACATACAAGGCTGACAGAATTATTCAAGAATAATCTTGACAATACAACTGGTTAATATATGAACCACATGGTTTGACAAACCAGACAACTAGATATGCAAGTCAAACAAAACACCAAACAGTAATGCAAATCTCTCTTTTCTTTATGATACAGTTCTAAGAAGTGATAACACATTTTTACCTTATAACAAATAAAGCAATATTGTAATTATTCACATGAGGATTAAGAACCAACTTTTAAAAAAAAAACTTGACAAAACGCAAATCTACAGTAGAACTTTTATTTATTTCTTTTATAAGAAAAAACTTAAAAAGTTTTTTTGAAAAGAAAAAAAAACTCCTCCATGAGATTTAAACATAAGACAACCCATGTAAAACCAAACGATGTATTCCAAACAAACATTTAAAACCTCTCGAATGCGATAACAATAGACCGGATTATTACAACCTCAAGTTACCATTATCACAAAAAAAAATAATACTAAATCGACGAATTTCAAAAAAACATGATTTCTCATACTAAAGTAGTAGATGTGTTCTGTGATAATAAAACACCGATTGAATACGACCATTCATAACCCAATATTTTTGTTTTTCATTAAATGCTTGAAAAACATTTTCTATTCAAATAAACTTCATTTAAGAAGTGTATAGTAAAAAAAAACTCTAAACAAATACAAATTTGTTGAAAGTAAATGTTAACTTTAACAAATAAAAATCTATCAAGAAAAGAATTTAACTAGAAAGAACAAAGAGAAACATTTACATCCAATATAGTGATATACTGGTTATACTTAAAGTAGCCCTAAAAACAAACATAGATAGACAAGATGTCAAGATGCAATAAAAGTATTTGACCCATCAAAAGACATTAGTTTATTTTTTATTAGGATACTAGTCTACTACCATGTTTAAACAACATATGACCTACATACACGTTTAGAGTCAAACAGCATTATAGAAGCCAAACATTACCTAAAAAAACATATCAAATCATCATGCAATGTGAACAAAAAAAAACCTCTAAAATACACACCATATAATCATTCAACAAAAATGACTAATCATGAATAAACCTAAAACAACTATCACAAAAAACAAGACAAACAAGAAAAAAATACACTAAATTGCATCGGTGCATTCATGACAGAAAAGAAGGTTGATTTCAACAACCATTTTAGAACCTTTTTTTTTCAATTAGATAGAGAGGGCCTAGCTAAAGAAATCTACACCACATGAATTTAGATTAAAAAAATTAAAACAAAAATTAGGCCTACTCAACTTAACATCAAAAAAGATGTAAAACACATCATCATTATAAAAACAGAGTCATCGAAATCTAATATAGAAACACCCATGTTTACTTACAGAAGAATTACATAGCACACTATCAACACATAACAGAGCAGCAGAACTTATTTATTTATACATTAACACGCAGTGTGTATAAACCACTAAACCCATTGAACACATATCCAAGCACTACCTTTTAGTGGCAACTACAGAATCAGACTAAGCTATAATGATACAATTACACAAGAACTATGAAACATATCACACTAAGCATAAAACAGATAACCTGCACATAACAAATATTGCACAAAGAAAGGAGGGTAAGAACAACTTACGGAGTACTCTAGCAGCCACAAGGTTTTTCAGAAGACTTACAGTGCAATAGAATTGTAACACAATAAAATCACTGAAGGCAGGCAGACTAGTTATTCTCTTCCCTTAAGAAAACAAGAACCTTCAGGCCTTTAGTAGTGGATGAATTCACACAATTAGCGGAAGCTTTCTTCAATACAAGTGAGAATTCACCCTCATGTAGTACGAACAATTACCACCGTGCAGATTTGGTCCCGAAACACAGAAAGATTCACTTATTTGAATGAATAATATAAGAAGTACTGTCAACTAAATTAAAACTTAAAGTACAAACCAGATTAGGGAGAATGATGGTTGTTGAATGAGTAAACCCGGTAAATCAGGCAGATTATGATTAAAGCCCTATCTATATTTCTTCTACGAGTAGCCACAACTTTCCAAAGACTTCATTCGAGTCTCAGGTTTCAAACCTTGGTAGAAACCCTAGCTTCAATAAAGCATGTAGTCCGACCAACCAATTTGAATAATCAGGAGAAACAGAGATTAAGACAAATCCAAATAAAAATGGTGAACCAAGAACAATCAAGAAGATAACTTCTCTAAACCCTAGAAATCATGAAACGTGACTACATGAGCCAGAAAGATTAACGAACTCTTGAATCACTCAACACTTTCGAGATAGAACACAACCACTCTGATGAACGAAATTACAACACAGTTTAAGTTGTACACCACAAAACCCTGGAATCGAAGAGAGCCGATAAAGATCTGACCAAAACTAGAAATCGACATGTGATACATGAGCCATAAGCTCTGATACCGTGTCAGAAACAGATATTTAATCGAAGAACATAGAACGATCGATAAAACGGTGATGGAAATCTTTATTAAAATATTATACCCAAACCAAAAAACCACCAAACCCTAGAAGAACTCACACAAAACTATTGAGTTCTTCAATGATACAAATCATAAACTGACAACAAACAAAACAATACGAATTAAAAACAAATCGGACAATACAAAACTCCATTAACGATCAAAGACGATGATTCTCAATTCTCCCTTAGAGCTTTTGATATCAGAAGATGAACCCATCCCGACGCAGACTATGCTCCAGAAGTCCAGATGACCAATCTGGACTTTAAGATTCAAGCCCATCAGCTATAAGTCCATTAGATTAGCTCCAAACCCATTAACCAAACCTCATTAACAAAACAAGCATAATATATTAGAACTAAAACATACAATTTTTAACAAAATATTTTGATTATACGAATTGAACTTAAAATATATTTCAACAGATATAAAAAAAACAGCCTACAAAAGTGGGTTGACCCGTGTCACATCCCGAAAATTTAACTTAGCAGCGGAAGTCTTAATTAAGACGTTTCGGGCGGTGACAGACGTCGATTAGCCATAGAATATTTAAACACACACGTTTAATATACAAGTTGGACATTTATTATTGAAAAACACAAGTGTCTGGTCATCAGAGTACAAGTTATTTTAAAACAGCATGTCCAATTGTGGGATTTAGAATCCCTCATTTTCCTATTTTCTCCTCACAAAGCACCTTGTTTTCCTTTACTTGAAAAACACGTTTAAAATACACATTAACACATTGGTTGGCGAGTTCTCAGTAATTTTAAAATAATATTTACACCAAATCTCATTTTATTTATTTCGAAACTACTTGGTCCATACTGGACTAAAGTTAACACATTACCTTGCCCCACTAGACCAACGCCTACTTTTGATTCACACACAAAAGTTAATTAACACAAACCGGTCCTTGTTCACTACGACATACCAAGTGGACCGCTTTCGCTTCACCACCGAAAGTGTCTAAAATTCAACATTTTATTCTTAAACAACTTGTGATCTTCGTTTAAAAAAGTGCGCCTGAGGCGAGCCGAGGTGAGAGGCAACCTAAGGCGAGGGCCTATTCGCTTTAGGCTAATCAAGGCGAGCAATGTTCAAATGGCGAGCCTGAGGTGAGATTTTTTGTGACATCCCACATCGGTTGGGGAGGAGAACTAAGCTTTCTTTATAAGGAGGTGAATACCTTCCCCATCATAACGCGTTTTGGGCGCTTAATGGTAGTGGATGAGGGGAGAACTCCACAGTTAAGCGTGCTCTGGTGGAAGTAGTATCAGGATGGGTGACCTCCTGGGAAGTCTTCACCTGGGCAACCAAAAGCAAATCCGTGAGGCGATGGTGGTACGTCCCTGTTAAAGCGGACAATATTATGATGCGGCGGTAGCTGGGCTGTTACAAGATGTTATCAGAGCCAGGGCTGGACCTGTGGTTCCACGTCCTGCGAGGACGCTGGACCCTTAAGCGGGTGGATTGTGACATCCCATATCGGTTGGGAAGGAGAACTAAGCCTTCTTTATAAGGAGGTGGATACCTTCCCCATCATAACGCGTTTTGGGCACTTAATGGTAGTGGATGAGAGGAGAACTCCACAGTTAAGCGTGCTCTGGTGGAAGTAGTATCAGGATGGGTGACCTCCTGGGAAGTCTTCACCTGGGCAACCAAAAGCAAATCTGTGAGGCGATGGTGGTACGTCCCTGTTAAAGCGGACAATATTATGATGCGGCGGTAGCTGGGCTGTTACAAGATGTTATCAGAGCCAGGGCTGGACCTGTGGTTCCACGTCCTGCGAGGACGCTGGACCCTTAAGGGGGTGGATTGTGACATCCCATATCGGTTGGGAAGGAGAACTAAGCCTTCTTTATAAGGAGGTGGATACCTTCCCCATCATAACGCGTTTTGGGCACTTAATGGTAGTGGATGAGAGGAGAACTCCACAGTTAAGCGTGCTCTGGTGGAAGTAGTATCAGGATGGGTGACCTCCTGGGAAGTCTTCACCTGGGCAACCAAAAGCAAATCCGTGAGGCGATGGTGGTACGTCCCGGCCAAAGCGGACAATATTATGGTGCGGCGGTAGATGAGCTGTTACAAGATGGTATCAGAGCCAGGGCCGGACCGGTAGTTCTAGGTCCCGCGAGGACGCTGGACCCCTAAGGGGGGTGGATTGTGACATCCCACATCTGTTGGGGAGGAGAACTAAGCCTTCTTTATAAGGAGGTAGATACCTTCCTCATCATAACGCGTTTTGGGCGCTTAATGGTAGTGGATGAGAGGAGAACTCCACAGTTAAGCGTGCTATGGTGGAAGTAGTATCAGGATGGGTGACCTCCTGGGAAGTCTTCACCTGGGCAACCAAAAGAAAATCCGTGAGGCGATGGTGGTACGCCCCTATCAAAGCGGACAATATTATGGTGCGACAGTAGCTGGAAACTAGGTTAACGTCCGTACAACTTTAAGGTTTAGATTAAGCACTTGCCTTAAAGTAATTTTTCCTATTATTAAATGTGTCGCCATTTAATCATCAAGAGTTAAGCAAAGCTATAATTGCATGTCACACACGTTAGGTAATTATAGGGATTAACATATACACATGGAATAGTATAACTATACGAACATGATAAGGTATTTAAAAGACTCAAACATATTTAACGAGCCCATAAGGTCCAAACTCTATATTATACGATTATATTTTATAATTGTTTTCATAAAATATCTAACGTTAAATTCGAAACGAATAACGAGCGTTAAACCGAACCGAAGCTTAAAGACTTAATTTAACTAGTAAAATAAATAAGATCTAGAGCCTAAAACTAACTACTTAACCAAATTTCTTCTAATTTTATGTTTAGTGTAGCACTTTTATTATTGTTATTATTATTAGTATTATTACCATTATTTATGGGAAAGTAAACATGTATTCTTATAAAAGAACATATTATGCACACACAATCTCAACCCATGAAACCCCTTTTCTAATCCGATATCCGAGCAATGAATCACCAACCTCTCTATCTATCTATCTATCTATCTATCTATCTATCTATCTATTATTATTATTATTTCAAAGGCTAATACACAAAATATCTTTGTAGAAAAAGAGATAGTACGCCAGACAAAATCTTCACAACCAAAATATTATTTCACTAACTAAATCTTGTCATTTTCTCTTTTTTCTTTACTTAAGGTAGAAGTTGTGGAACTGTTTATAAAACACCACACTCCTTGTCAAATCTTCAAGAGATAGTGTAGTATTTCATACAAACCACCAACATACATTTCCTCTCTTGTTCTCTCTCTCACACAGCCGACCAACTACACTCTGATCAATCATATCCACCATAACACCTACTACTTATGAGGTTATGTTGGGAGCCATATCATATTATATCATCCATATAAACAACCTAAGCAACAAGCTATACCACACAACATTCAACACACTTCATAGTCTCAAGTTTTCTCTCTCTTGCTTCCTTGTGTAACCAGTCACCCCACCAACGTGAACCACCATCGCCTGCCACCCTCTCTCTTGCTCTCGGCTGTAGCAGCACCACCACACTTCTCCTCTCCTTTGGTATTTCCAGCCACACCACCGTGAACAACCATCTTTCCACCTCTCATCACTATAATAAGAGCAAAGTTTCCTTGTCCCGTTTATGAAACCAACAACCACCACCGAACACCACTCATCACCGGCGCACCACCCGCTTATGGCTTCGAAACCGACCCGAGACAACTCTACGATCCGCTATTAGACCCAAAACACTCTTTGGTCTCTTCCTACAAACCGAAAGTATCGAAGCACCTTTTTTTTTCAATCTATAACGATGGTTTAGAAAGCTTCAAGTTGGAAGGTGTACGTACAAGTCTAAAGTTGAAAGAACTAAGTTCAAGATCTTCAATACTATTCTTCATCCTTAACCATAATCCTAGTACTAAGTGAGCTTTCATCATCCTCTAATATATCTTTATGTTTATAAAAGTCATGTTTATGCTAGAATAATCACCCAAAGATTTAGTTATATATTAACATTCTAAATAATAAGTTACACGTTAATAAGGCACTAGAACAAAATTTTAAACTCTTAAAAATATTGAAAATATTATATATGTTTATGTAAACATATATTATTAAAAGGTAGATTTTCATGTACAAAGACTTTTAAAAGATTATGTATGAATATGTTAGTGTGGTAAAAGAAATGGAAGATAACATATAAGCATGAATGTATTATTGTAAACGAGCGAAATGCTTAAAAGTCTAATAACTTGATTTTTGGCAAATATGTGTATTTAGTGATTTTTAAGTGAAAAACATATGCATTGGATATACATTGGAAAGTATATATGTTTGGTATATGAAATATAGTTTTAAAGATTTATAAATGGAAAAACAATATGTTTGAAAGTTATAGATACAGTTTTAAATACAATATATAAACTATTTTGTGGTTAAAAAGTAGTTCATAGTATTAATAAATTAAAAATGAACTATTTACGCATTTTTATGCAGAAAAATAAGTTTATAAAACCTTAACGTGATTTATATATAAAACTATATGAATCAAACGTTTAGAACGGCAACTAATAACGATCACGAGTTAAATAATCAAGAATGTTGGTTGTATCTGAATGATTATTTTTCTAAAAAAAATATACATGTGTGTGTATATATATATAAATTTTATATATTTAATGCTCAGTCAAACAAATCGAAGACAAACGACAATCAAATGGAACCAATATCAATACGAAGTTTATTCTTAAAGTTTTTATAAGTATGCATAAATATTTATTTTTAAAAAGAGTATAAAAACCTATAACCAGCGGATAATCCAAAAATTAAACGAAACGCCAAGTTGGTGAAACCGTCCCAAACATAATAATCGAAACAATTGGTTGGGTGAAAACGACTAGCATAAACCGACTCGCGAGTCGATAACTCAAACTAACTTACCTTATGCAATTAGGACGTGAAGGCTACGAGAATCGAGCTTAAACGATTTAGCTAACCAACCGAATCTGAGCTCACAAGGTGAGTTTCATGACCCCTTTATACTGTTTTACTGTTTTTCAACTAGGGGGAAAACATACTTGCACTATTTTATGCGATAATTGAAACACAAGATGTTGATCATTATGTGAACGTAAGTTGGTAGCCCTAGGGATCGAAAGATCAGTCACTTGGGATCGAAAGATCAGTCACAACTTTAACCATTAACTATGGCATAGCCTGGAATTATGTGAGTAGTACTACTGGGGTGATCTCCCCGCTCATGTCGATACACATTATCGAGTGAGGCGCATATAATTTTAAGAATTAATGATGGATGTTGGACATACTTATGATTAATAGGTCTTAGGTTGGTTATGAGCTTACGTGTTGCATATTAACTTTGTATTCCTTGCAAGCTTGCAAAGGATCATTCATGGTTTGATTTAATTATTGCACTTATCTAAGGTTTTCTTAATAACAACTATTTTGTTATAATGTCAACTAAACCCGTGAACTCACCAACCTAGTGTTGAGGTTTTTAAGTATGTTTTTCAGGGAAAATTAAGCAAGGAGATGTGGGTATTACAAGCATTGCATATAGGATCACCACTTTTGAGGGATTTCATTTTTATAGTCAAGAGAAATTTTGGTTATTAATTTGAAATCCTAAAGTTGTGTTTTGTAACATTTATAAATAAACTAGTTTGTAAACTTTACACTATTTGGTGATCTATTAAGGTATTGTTTTGTGTTAATCAATAGCTATGATTATCCATGAATGTTGCACGCTCGTGTTTCCGCCTTGGCGGGGTGTGACAGATTGTTATCAGAGCCATTGGTTATAGTGAACTAGGGAGTCTAGTCTATAGCCGAATGACTCATTCAAAAATTATTTCACGTCATAAGTTTTTGTATACCTACATCTCGTTATACGACTTTTGTTGTCAAGGATATTGCCCTCATCATCTACTTAAACCATACATTGTCTGATGCTATTAACTATCAAATCTCCTGTCGCCACACATAATTGATGCATGGTGTTCTCGTCTTTTTGCTATCCATATGTACTTTCGGAGCAAATCGAAGCGGTATTCATACCCTTGGGTATTCCTACCCCTAAAGGAGTAAAAGTGGCACCATAGCTTTATTATGCCTCCAAGGTGAGAGGATCCTCTGCTTTAACAATGGGGATATCATTTGAATACGACACTACTGGGAATCCGAGAGGATCAAGGAGGATATCTCACTAAATTGCAATATTTTTTTGGTTCATCGACCGCATGGTATGCTTGGAATACATACCAGTGTGGAGCGCTCAAGGGGATGACACATCAAATTCAGTGTGGAGCGATACACAAATCTTAAGGATGAAACTAGTGTGGTCCCAAGTGAATAAAGGGTTACTCCTTCAATACTTAAGGCGGATCATCCATGTAAAATTCTTAAACGCGTATACACATTAGGATTAGCCGTCTCATCCATCTAATCTTTTACAACTCCCATCGAAACAATGATTATTGGCTAAGTGCTTATTGTCCTTAGTCGTAATTTGTCTCTAGTACGACTCAATGGACACTTCATTTACTTTAATTAGAAGCTTGAAACTGGACAAAGCTCGGAACACTATGTAAGGCGAATTATAACTACGGGTGCACACGTAATTATAATATGCGGTGCATGGTAAGCCTAGTGAACTCTACGATTTAAGCTAACATTTATAAAAATCTAAACTCATAAGTTTGTTACCTGATTTGTATCTCCAAATAATGAACGCTTGTTTGGCTAAACATGACAATACCCTACAATACACCGACCTACCGTTGCGTACTTGAAATGCCTAACATTTCACTCCATTATCTTAATATGTCAAAAACATGACGCCACCCTCATCAACAAGACTGGCCAGGTACTTTACTAAGACTATCCTACGGTTTCAAGGCCTCTGTAGACTTTTCTCAGATAATATCCAAATGGCCATGGTGCGTTACATCACTTCATTGAGGTAACAACCATTGAATCTATTTCCAAACTTATAACTTTCCTCTTGATGGATAACAACATAGAGCGATGCAGAGGAACATGAGTAACCTAGGAAACCAAGAAGAGTTGGATCATTATATGATGAGTATGTTCTAAGATAGGATTAGTGTGCCATGGAAGCATGTTGAATATACAGAGTTGGTGACACGTTCAGCATGATGCTTGCAAGGTTATGATGAATTCTCACCATTTATTTGTTAGACCTACTATGGGTAGGTTGTGTCCATGAGATGAATTGTAGTTGTAAGCTCGGTAGGCGAGGTTATGTATCTCATCCCCTTGGTAATCATTTTGCGAAACCACGTATCAAGATGCTTCATCTAGTAGTATTAGGTGGTGATTGGTTGTTTACATTTCATGTGAATATGGCGAGAAATATGGTATATAATATCCTATTTTTTTTATTTGATGTAGAAAGAAAACATGGCACCGAGACGAAAAAGCACCGGTAACAATCCATATGGCACAAACCCAATGACCATGGCTGCCATTTCACAGATGGTCTCAGAACAAATTGCAGCTGCTCTTGCGCAGTATGATGCGAATCGTGCTGGTGAAAAAGGAACCAAAGGAAATGGTGCCGGAGGGAGTGGAACCGGAAGAAACAACAATGGACCTGGAGTTTCAACTGGGGGAAACCGAAAATGGCCAGAAGGGCTGCACATATAAGACATTTTTAAGCTGCAATCCCAAAATTTCAATGGTACCAAAGGAGCCATCGGCATTGTTCGTTGGATTGAAAAGATAGAAATAGTGCTAGATATCAGCAACTGTACCGAGGATCGTAAGGTTTTGTATGCTACATGTACACTGGTTGATGAGGCCTTAACTTGGTGGAATTCCCAAATCCAAATGTTGGGAAGGGAAGGAGCATATAAGCTTACTTGGGGATGAACTTAAGAAAATGATGATGGAAGAATATTGTCCCCGAAACGAGCTACAAAAGATTGAGGCTGAGTTGTGGGACTTAGATATGGTTGACGCTGAGATAGTTGCACATACTACCAAATTTAATGAACTTGCTCGACTTGTAACCCCACCTCATCACCCCTGAGTATAAACGTATCGAAAAGTATATTTGGGGACTCTCGCCCCAGATCCGTAGCATGGTAACTGCATCAAAGCCTTCCATAATCAAGGATGCTATGACCCTAGCTCATAGTTTAACTGATGAAGCTGTTCGCATGGGTCTGTTACCCGAGTCAGGTGCCGATAAGAACAAGAATCTTGATGAAAAAGAAATTAGAGAGAAAAGTGTTGATAATAAGTGGAAGTGGGGAAAAATAATAGAAAACAAGTTTGAGAAGCAAAAGCCTAAGAAGTTATTTGTCACCAAGGGTTACACTGGGACTTTACCAAGGTGCAACAGGTGTGGATACCATCATGGAGGGAAGTGCTCCAGGTGTGGTAATTGCAAAAGAATGGGGCACCAAACCCAAGAATGTCGAACCAAGATCAAATCGGGTTGCTACGAGTGTGGCGACACTGGTCATTTCAAGAAAAATTGCCCCAGTCTAAGGAATGGGCGAGCGTAGAAAAGAATGCCCGCTAGGAAATCCACTATAAATGGTACGTACTCTCAAATAAATGCTAAACCCCTATTCTTTTGATACATATATCATATGCGCTACCCTTTAAATGATTTTAGTCCCTCGGTAGATATAAAATGCATTAAGTTGAAGGGTGAATTATAAAAGGAAAGTTAATAGGAGTTAGTAAAGTCGTTAGGATTGTATCCTAGTCCTATCACTCCTACAATACTGACCTATTACTTCTGGAACTCGTTAGCTTCTACATCATGGGCGACGTGGATTTTTTTTTTGTCAAGGAGCCATACATAGGTTGTGTATTTTGTAAGTTGGTTCGCATGCTAAACATATTTGAAGATACCCTCGTAGTTCAAGGAGAAAGAAAGAGGTGACACTCTGAAGGTCATTACTTGCGCTTAGGCTTACAAATGTTGTACAGAGAATATCATACATTTTAGCCACATGGTAGATAAAATGCCCAACAAGAGATTATTATCAAAATATACAAATCATTGGAAGCAGTAAGAAGTCTAGCCTAAAGGCCTATTAGGAATATGTCCTCTTAAGTGAATCAAAATTTGAATTGACTTAGTACTGAAAGTTTTTGAGAGTTTTACAACAACCTAAGACACCCTAGTGGGGAAATGGAAGCGGAACTCAAATGGATCTCAGCATGAGGTAACTTGAGACATAAAGTGGATTTTATGATATATGATCTACCAATTAATAGAAATCTACTCGCTTACTTTCAATCAAGGAAACTTAAAAAATGAAAAATTGATCCAAAACCTTCATAAAAGAGATTGTCGCAAGTCTAATCTCAATTTATTTCCGACAGAAAAAAAACATTACACTTTGATATACTAGTAGGCGTTACAAAAAGCATGTATCCACCTAGATATGTGCACGGTATATCACGCGTAAAATGATAGTTAGAGTGAAAGGACCATTCAAACTTTAGGAGCTATGTGACGTAATTGAAGCACTCATCAACTATTGATAGAATTTTCTTATAGCTACCATATCACATCAATGTTAAGGGTGGATTGTTTGAGGTCATTTGTGACAACAGAAGTCGTCCCCCACTATATTTAACTTAAGTAGCAATAAATACTTAATTGGACCAGGAATCATAAAAAAAAACTTCTAAAAAGTTTTATAATTAAGGACCAGAAAAAAAAAGAAAAGAAAGAAAACGTGACTCATGATAGATAGTAACGTTATTCTGATAATGGACGTAGGCCTTTGAAATTCTAAGTTATCGAAAGAATTCTTTGAAATTCTAAGTTATCGAAAGAATGCTTTGAGTAGTGCAACTTGAAATTTCGAGGATGAATTTCTTTTAACGGGGGAAGAATGTGACACCCGTCAAACTTGGTCAACGTCTGTACAACTTTAAGGTTTAGATGAAGCACTTGCCTTAAAGTAATTTTTCCTATTATTAAATGCGTCGCCATTTAATCATCAAGAGTTAAGCAAAGCCATACTTGCATGTCACACATGTTAGGTAATTATAGTGATTAACAGATACACATGGAATCGTATAACTATATGAACATGATAAGGTATTTAAAAGACTCAAACATATTTAACGAGCCCATAAGGTCCAAACTCTATATTATACGATTATATTTTATAATTGTTTTCATAAAATATCCGACGTTAAATTCGAAACGAATAACAAGCGTTAAACCGAACCGAAGCTTCAAGACTTAATTTAACTAGTAAACTAAAATAAGATCTAGAGCCTAAAACTAACTACTTAACCAAATTTCTTCTAATTCCATGTTTAGTGTAGCACTTTTATTATTGTTGTTATTATTAGTATTATTATCATTATTTGTGGGAAAGTAAACATTTATTTTTATAAATGAACATATTATACACACAATCTCAACCCATGAAACCCCTTTTCTAATCCGATATCCAAGCAATGAATCACCAACCTATCTATCTATCTATCTATTATTATTATTATTATTAATATTATTATTATTATTATTTCAAATGCTAATACATAAAATATCTTTGTAGAAAAAGACATAGCACGCCAGACAAAATCTTCACAACCAAAATATTATTTCATCATCTAAATCTTGTCATTTTCTCTTTTTTCTTTACTTAAGGTAGAAGTTGTGGAACTGTTTATAAAACACCACACTCCACACAAACCACCAACATACATTTCCTCTCTTGTTCTCTCTCTCACACAGCCGACCAACTACACTCTGATCAATCATATCCACCATAACACCTACTACTTATGAGGTTATGTTGGGAGCCATATCATATTATATCATCCATATAAACAATCTAAGCAACAAGATATACCACACAACATTCAACACACTACATAGTCTCAAGTTTTCTCCCTCTTGCTTCTTTGTGTAACCAGCCACCCCACCAACGTGAACCACTATCGCCTACCACCCTCTCTCTTGCTTTCGGATGCACCACCACCACCATACTTCTCCTCTCTTTTGGTATTTCCAGCCACACCGCCGTGAACAACTATCTTTCCACCTCTCATCAGTGTCTACACTCTTTCTCTCTCCCCGGTTCAAACCAACAACCACCACCGAACACTACTCATCACCGGCGCACCACCTGGTTATGGCTCCGAAACCGACCCGAGACAACTCTATGATCCGCTATTAGACCCAAAACACTCTTTGGTATCTTTCTGCAAACCGAAAGTATTGAAGCACCGTTTTTTTTTTCAATCTATAACGATGGTTTAGAAAGCTCAAGTTGGAAGGTGTACGTACAAGTCTAAAGTTGAAAGAACTAAGTTCAAGATCTTCAATACTATTCTTCATCCTTAACCATAATCCTAGTATTAAGTGAGCTTTCATCATCCTCTAATATATCTTTATGTTTATAAAAGTCATGTTTATGCTAGAATAATCACCCAAAGATTTAGTTATATATTAACATTCTAAATAATATGTTACACGTTAATAAGGCACTAGAACAAAATTTTAAACTCTTAAAAATATTGAAAATATTATATAATATATTGTTCCCGGACACTAAAACTAACTTTTGAATGAATTATAACCATTAGATTGGTCTGAGATGAAATCTGGGCCGTATAAAGTCTTATAATTTCTTCTAGAAGCAGAGGTTACTATCAGTTATATAGCTTGCGGTTTTATATTCAAGTTCCTTTTTCTCCGGCGGCATTCCCAGTATATTCTCTCCCACTCCCATACCCACGTTTAGGGTTTTTATTCCCTATTTAACACCCTTTCTTCCTCAATTCCTACTATAATTTCATTTCTTAAATAAAAACAGTTACGGCTGCTGACCACGGAACCGCTCTTCCTGCTGCTGTAGTGTGGAATGTAATCAAAGTAGGTCCGGTCTGTACTATCTTGAATTGTTATTTGATTTGTGGCTAATCGGCTAATTTGGTGGTTTTAATGTGATTTTGTTTTATATGGTTATATATGTAATTGAAGATGTGGAGGAGCAAGCAGCGAAGATTTCATGTTTTCGTCACATCCTGACGGTAATTAATAATGCATTTTGTAGGGGTATGACACTAAAACCCGGTTCTACGACCCTAAATCTATTATGTTTGGCTTATTTCATTACATGGACTAATACAATGTTATTGGGCTGAGGGGGTTTTGTGGAGGTAACCCTAATTGGGCTAGGCCCATTAGGGTACCATGATGGTGGCCATGAGACTCTCTATATAAGGAGGTCTCCACCTCCTTATTAAGGGTCATGCTCAATAAGAGCCACCACCACTTTTTTGTGTCTGTGAACAAGAAATCCTCAGGATATCTTAGCAGTCACCTCCACACCCTCATAAAGCCATCGCAGGTCTCAAGATCGCAGGTCTCAACATGGCAGGTCTCAAGCACAGCTGAAGAAGAAGATCAAGACGTGGTTCGTTCATCTCGAAAATCCGTGGAAACATCGTCATAGATCAGGTAAGATTCATTTCATGATTCGACATTGGCGCCATCCGTGGGACGGCAACGAACTGCCCTTCGATCTTCATCTCGGCTGTCAGATCTCTCCCAAGAAAAACACAGATCTGGAAGTTTACAGAAAAAGGCTTCAAAGCTTGTTCTATTAAAGATCAAAAAGATCCATAGATCTAAAAAGAGGCTTCCAGATCTGGGCAAGAAGAAACGGCCTGGTTCGAATGATCAGGTCTCCGGATCTGTGATGGTTTTAAATCTGCTCCGGGCTTCAGATCTGTCCAGATCTGATTTACAGATCTAGGTCTAGATTACAGACCTGGATTTTAGGTCTAAAGTTGCAGATCTGACTCTAAAATTGCAGATGCAGAAATTACCAGACTTCCGCCGCCATGTACGCACGCCCGTGGATTCTCACTCCGCAGCCGTGTATGTGCCGCCGCGGAAATCACCATCTGGGTTTTGCGCAAGAGACCTCCGCCATGCACGCGCACTCACGAGTCACCACTCTATCGCCGTGCATGCGCGCATCAGGCTACGCGCCAAACTTCAAGGTTGGGAATCCTCATAATATCCCATATGGCTACGCGCCAAGGTTGGGAATCCTCCTAATATCCCATATGGCTACGCGCCAAACTTCAAGGTTGGGAATCCTCCTAATATCCCATATGGCTACGCGCCAAACTGCAAGGTTGGGAATCCTCCTAATATCCCATATGGCTACGCGCCAAGGTTGGGAATCCTCCTAATATCCCATATGGCTACGCGCCAAACTTCAAGGTTGGGAATCCTCATAATATCCCATATGGCTACGCGCCAAACTTCAAGGTTGGGAATCCTCATAATATCCCATATGGCTACGCGCCAAGGTTGGGAATCCTCATAATATCCCATATGGCTACGGCCCAAGGATGGGAATCCTCATAATATCCCATATGGCTACGCGCCGAACTTCAAGGTTGGGAATCCTCATAATATCCCATATGGCTACGCGCCAAACTAAAGGGTTGGGAATCCTCATACCATATGCTCACGCATCACATATGCTCACGCATATTACACATGCTTACGCATCACATGCTCACACATGTCACAGTCTACACGCACGCACACGCAACATCTGCGCGTGGCGCATAACACAAAACCAAAGTCTAACGCGCACGCGCATGCAACATCTGCACGTGGCGCGTGACGTAAAGTAGCTCGTAAGCCGCCTCACGCGCAAGCTCCACTATTATTACAGCTCATAAGACGCCTCGTGCGCCAGCTGTTATTATTCTTACAGCCCGTAAGTCGCCTCACGCGCAGGCTTTATTATTCACACAGCTCATAAGACGCCTCGCGCGCAAGCTGTTATTATTCTTACAGCCCGTAAGTCGCCTCACGCGCAGGCTTTTATTATTCACACAGCTCATAAGACGCCTCGCGCGCAAGCTGTTATTATTCTTACAGCCCGTAAGTCGCCTCACGCGCAGGCTTTTATTATTCACACAGCTCATAAGACGCCTCGCGCCCAAGCTGTTATTATTCTTACAGCCCGTAAGTCGCCTCACGCGCAGGCTTTTATTATTCACACAGCTCATAAGACGCCTCGCGCGCAAGCTGTTATTATTCTTACAGCCCGTAAGTCGCCTCACGCGCAGGCTTTTATTATTCACACAGCTCGTAAGCCGCCTCACGCGCCAGCTCAATTATTATTCTTATAGCTCGTAAGACGCCTCACGCGCAAGCTTTTATACTCACAGCTCGTAAGCCGCATCACGCGCCAGCTCAATTATTATTCTCAAAGCTCATAAGACGCCTTTCGCGCGCAAGCTTTATTACTTTCACAGCTCGTAAGTCGCCTCACGCGCCAGCTCAATTATTATTCTCAAAGCTCGTAAGACGCCTCACGCGCAAGCTTTTATACTCACAGCTCGTAAGCCGCCTCACGCGCCAGCTCAATTATTATTCTCAAAGCTCGTAAGACGCCTCTCGCGCGCAGGCTTTATTATTCTTAGCTCGTAAGTCGCCTCTCGCGCGCAGGCATTATTATTTTAGCTCGTAAGTCGCTTCTCGCGCCAGCTTCATTATTATTATAGCACGTAAGTCGCTTCTCGCGCCAGCTTCATTATTATTACAGCTCGTAAGTCGCTTCTCGCGCCAGCTTCATTATTATTTTAGCTCGTAAGTCGCCTCTCGCGCCAGCTTCATTATTATTACAGCTCGTAAGTCGCTTCTCGCGCCAGCTTCATTATTATTATAGCTCGTAAGTCGCTTCTCGCGCCAGCTTCATTATTATTTTAGCTCGTAAGTCGCTTCTCGCGCCAGCTTCATTATTATTACAGCTCGTAAGTCGCTTCTCGCGCCAGCTTCATTATTATTACAGCTCGTAAGTCGCTTCTCGCGCCAGCTTCATTATTATTTTAGCTCGTAAGTCGCCTCTCGCGCCAGCTTCATTATTATAGCTCGTAAGTCGCCTCACGCGCAAGCTTCATTATTATTATAGCTCGTAAGTCGCTTCTCGCGCCAGCTTCATTATTATTTTAGCTCTTAAGTCTCTTCTCGCGCCAGCTTCATTATTATTACAGCTCATAAGTTGCCATGCGCGCAAGCTTCGTTATTATTATAGCTCGTAAGCCGCCTCTCGCGCCAGCTTCATTATTATTATAGCTCGTAAGTCGCCATGCGCGCAGGCTTCATTATTCTTATAGCTCGTAAGTCGCCTCTCGCGCCAGCTTCATTATTATAGCTCGTAAGTCGCCTCACGCGCAAGCTTCATTATTATTATAGCTCGTAAGTCGCCTCACGCGCAAGCTTCATTATTATTATAGCTCGTAAGTCGCCTCGCGCGCAGGCTTTTATTACAACATGTCACCATCATGAAGAAAACCTCTCAAAACTCAAAAGACAATAAAGACAAGGCCAAAGAAAAGGGAAAAAACCGCCTCACACCTTATAAAGTCCAGCGCTCCACCTAGACGCTTGCGCGCCCAGGAGCAACACTGGACTTGGGGGGCTTGTAGGGGTATGGTACTAAAACCCGGTTCTACGACCCTAAATCTATTATGTTTGGCTTATTTCATTACATGGACTAATACAATGTTATTGGGCTGAGGGGGTTTTGTGGAGGTAACCCTAATTGGGCTAGGCCCATTAGGGTACCATGATGGTGGCCATGAGACTCTCTATATAAGGAGGTCTCCACCTCCTTATTAAGGGTCATGCTCAATAAGAGCCACCACCACTTTTTTGTGTCTGTGAACAAGAAATCCTCAGGATATCTTAGCAGTCACCTCCACACCCTCATAAAGCCATCGCAGGTCTCAAGATCACAGGTCTCAACATGGCAGGTCTCAAGCACAGCTGAAGAAGAAGATCAAGACGTGGTTCGTTCATCTCGAAAATCCGTGGAAACATCGTCATGGATCAGGTAAGATTCATTTCATGATTCCCCGGTTCTACGACCCTAAATCTATTATGTTTGGCTTATTTCATTACATGGACTAATACAATGTTATTGGGCTGAGGGGGTTTTGTGGAGGTAACCCTAATTGGGCTAGGCCCATTAGGGTACCATGATGGTGGCCATGAGACTCTCTATATAAGGAGGTCTCCACCTCCTTATTAAGGGTCATGCTCAATAAGAGCCACCACCACTTTTTTGTGTCTGTGAACAAGAAATCCTCAGGATATCTTAGCAGTCACCTCCACACCCTCATAAAGCCATCGCAGGTCTCAAGATCGCAGGTCTCAACATGGCAGGTCTCAAGCACAGCTGAAGAAGAAGATCAAGACGTGGTTCGTTCATCTCGAAAATCCGTGGAAACATCGTCATGGATCAGGTAAGATTCATTTCATGATTCGACACATTTATTGAGTCATTTAAACGAATATATTCAATTAGGTTATTTTTCTAATCATGATTGCATCTTTCTTAAAAAAATTTTAAGGTAAAATAAAAATCAGGAGATTTCTTTCAATGGCAAATAGCTAGGGGCTTTTTGGATCAAGAGGCTTTATTTAGGTACTGACAACATCAAATTGTTGATCACTTAAGAGTCTTCTTGAGGCATTATGCTTATGTGATATGTTTTAATTCTTCACTTATTGAAATTGAACTCCCTACTTTTTCCTGAAGATAAAGTTGAACCACAGAAAGTTACTAAATGGAATGTTGTTGAAGATATGTGGCATGCCATCTCATAAATTTACAACTGTTTTCTTTACTATTGACAAACCAGACAAGCAATCTTATAAGCAAATTACAAAGAAATTGGTTGGTGATTTGATTTAAAATTTATGACACTTACTATTCCATCTCTTACTTATTGTTATTAGATCGTAAAGAAGGGGTTAAATGCTGAAATGGTGGAGAACCGTTAGAACTTAGAAGTTATCATCAAAAGTTAAAAAAGAAGGAAGTGAATTTCTGAAAAACAACTCATCAAATCAAGCATTGAATGATTTAGAGAAATTCCAAGCATTTGGACAATGCAAGATGTGTGAACAAAGTGGTTCTTGATTTGAGTTTAGCAAGTGGGACTTCATTATTACTCGGGTGTCATATATGAATTTGTTTTCAAAGGCATTACACAGGTCTTAATGTTATATTTTCATTGTCTTCGTTTGCTTTACATAACCGTTTTGACTATATCTTATGTTTATGAATTTCCAGGTTAGTTCAATTGTTGTAGGTGGACGGTATGATAATCTTAAAGATGGTTCTAGCCAGTGAGCAATGAGCATATTTAACCCGGTTTCATTATGTTATATTTTCATTATCTTCGTTTGCTTTACATAACCGTTTTGACTATATCTTATGTCTATATTTTGTTTCGGGCCTCATTTAACACATGTTTGTGTGGTTTTAAAGATGGTTCTAGCTAGTGAGCAATGAGCATATTCGGGAATGACTTATTGTTGGGATGCAAAGCAAAGTTCATGGTGAATAAACGGTTGATCAATCACTTTGACCGAGCCAAAGAGTTTGGGATAAAATGGATGTCGATTGTAGGTGATATAAAGAATTTAAAGAAGGAATTGTAAAGCTAAAAGAAATAGGCAGGCGAACGCTGAGCAAGAGGATCCTAGAAGCAATTTTGTTGATAAGATTATTATAAGACTTATTCACACTTAGGTAACCCAATAACGGCAATACGTTCGCTGATTTATATTCGTTTTTATATCTTTAATAAATGGTCAACTTTTTTCCTATTGAATACAATTGGGAATGATTTGTTATGGTGTGTTTAGTTTGAAGGGTTTAAGGTTGACTCGTGTTGGTTAGTTTGTGTTTTCCAATGGCTTTTCTCTCCTCTTAATCATAAAAGTCTTGCAAAATGGGCTGGTCAGGCCTGACTCATAACTGTTCAATATGGTTTTGGTTTACAACGGGTTGTAAGTAAAATGATTTCAGATCATTTTAAACTAAGTATTAAGATTTCTTTTGATCAAAATGAGTTATATTCAAAATAAATTCAAGTTAATATGGACACTCATAAAACATTAAATTGGTTTGGTAGAAGAAAAGGTTTTTACCAAAATTAAGTTGAAATAAGACAACTTATGGCTGACAATTATTTGAAGATTTCAGATTGGTTAGAAAGAATATTAAAAGTCAAAACAGTTAGGTAAAAACAATAAAAGGAAATCATGGATCTCAAATGTTGGATCAGTCAGTTTGTAGTTTGTGTTGTACTATCGTTTTTAACAAACACTAATTTTTATAGAATGTATATTAATATGATTATGACATCGTATCAAACCGCCCGACCATCGGACAGGTATAAAACTAGTTACATATGGTTATGTAAACACATATTATTAAAAGGTAGATTTTCATGTTCAAACAGTTAGATTTTTAAAAGATTATGTATGAATATGTTAGTGTCGTAAAAGAAATGGAAGATAACATATAAGCATGAATGTATTATTGTAAACCAGCAAAATGCTTAAAAGTCTAATAACTTGATTTTTGGCAAATATGTGTATTTAGTGATTTTTAAGTGAAAAACATATGCATTGGATATACATTGGAAAGTATGTATGTTTGGTATATGAATTATAGTTTTAAAGATTTATAAATGGCAAAATAATATGTTTGAAAGTTATAGATACGGTTGTAAATACAATATATAAACTATTTTGTGGTTAAAACGTAGTTCATAGTATTAATATATTAAAAATGAACTATTTATGCATTTTTATGCAGAAAAATAAGTTTATAAAATCTTAACGTGATTTATATATAAAACTATATGGATCAAACGTTTAGAACGACAACTAATAACAATCATGAGTTAAATAATCAAGAATGTTGGGTTGGAGATTTACAAATATAATTAGATTTTATTTAAAAAAAATATTGGTTGTATCTGAATGACTATTTTTCTAAAAAAATATACATGTATATATATATATATATATATATATATATATATATATATATATAAATTTTATATCTTTAATGCTTAGTCAAAAATCGTGAAGACAAACGACAATTAAATGAAACCAATATCAATACGAAGTTTATTCTTAAAGTTTTTAGAAGTATGCATAAATATTTATTTTTAAAAAGACTATAAAAACCTATCACCAACAGATAATCCAAAAATTAAACGAAACGCCGAGTTGGGGAAACCGTCCCAAACATAATAATCGAAACAATTGGTTGGGTGAAAACGACTAGCATAAACCGACTCGCGAGTCGATAAGTCAAACTAACTTACCTTATGCAATTAGGACGTGAAGGCTACGAGAATCGGGCTTAAACGAATTACCTAACCAACTGAATCTGAGCTCACGGGGTGAGTTTCACGACCCCTATTTATTGTAATATTGTTTTTCAACTAGGGGGAAACATACTTGCATTATTTTATGCGATAATTGAAACACAAGATGTTGATCATTATGTGAACGTAAATTGGTAGCCCTAGGGATCGAAAGATCACTCACTTGAGATCGAAAGATCAGTCACAACTGTAACAATTAACTATGGCTTAGCCTGGAATTATGTGAGTAGTACTACTAGGGTGACCTCCCCGCTCATGTCGATACACATTATCGAGTGAGGCGCATATAATTTTAAGAATTAATCATGGATGTTGGGCATACTTATGATTAATAGGTATTGGGTTGGTTATGGGCTTATGTGTTGCATATTAACTTTGTATTCCTTTCAAGCTTACAAAGGATCATTCATGGTTTGATTTAATTATCGCACTTATCTAAGTTTTTCTTAATAACAACTATTTTGTTATAAAGTCAACTAAAGCCGTGAACTTACCAACCTAGTGTTGACGTTTTTAAGTATGTTTTTCAGGGCAAATTAAGCAAGGAGATGTGGGTATTACAAGCATTGCATATAGGATCACCACTTTTGAGGGATTTCATTTTTATAATCAACAGAAATTTTGGTTATTAATTTGAAATCCTAAAGTTGTGTTTTGTAACACTTATAAATAAACTGGTTTGTAAACTTTACACTATTTGGTGATTTATTAAGGTAATGTTTTGTGTTAATCAACAGCTATGATTATCCATGAATGCCGCACGCTCGTGTTTCCGCCTTGGCAGGGTGTGACATTTTTAGCCAAAAAGCGACCTAAAGCAAAGGTGAGGCGCTCGCCTTTTGTACGCAAGTGGTTTTTAAGCATCTAAGTGTTGTACAATCTGCCTTTTTAGGTTGTACGCATAGGCAGTTTATATATTAAATCATATATAATGATTAAATATAGCTACATTATGAGTCAAGATGCTAAAAAACCATGATATATACGTACGTAAGCCTTTTATACGCAAGTGGTTTTTAAGCATCTAAGTCTTGTACAATCTGCCTTTTTAGGTTGTACGCATAGGCAGTTTATATATTAAATCATATATAATGATTAAATATAGCTACATTATGAGTCAAGATGCTAAAAAACCATGATATATACGTACGTAAAAATTATATAAATACGTTCGCCTTGAGCACGAAAGCTCTCACTTTTGCGCCTGGCGCTTCATGCTTCTGTTTTAAACCCCGTTGCTTTTCTTCGCCTCTCGCATTTTAAAACCAAGCTTGATAGTTATAAACTAGCAAGGAATATAACAAATGTAAGACTTTTAAACCTATAATAAAGGCATACAATAATTCAAAATATTTATCATTTATCCCACCGGCGCAACCGGTGATGATAGGGCATCACCCTGATAGCTCTACCAATATTTCTATGTTTACCCACAAGTTAATGACTATAAAGACTGCGGTAACACTTTCCCGTTAGCCCAACCATGTTAGTTAACGTCGGTCGATTTAAATTCATTACAATACCACAATTGCCAATTTAAAATGCATTTTTGACCCAAACGTGTTTTCCCCAAAACATTTATAAGCCATTTAAAACATTAAAAACGGTGGAGATTTTTGAGAACTCACATCGACTGTTATCTGTCTGTTTTTGTTCACGTCTCGTGTCCTATTCATTTAGTACACGTTTTTAGTAATGTACCCCACAATAACCTTAACTTGTTCTTTCAACTTAAAGTGTTCACACCAACATTTTAGTCTTTCAAAATGCTTAACTTGTTTAATAGTTTTAGTGTTCAAATGACCCACTGGCGGCTTTGGTTTGGTTAAGTACATAATATACTATCACTTAAGCACACATCACAATCGATAACCAACTAATGGTAAGACGATACCATACGGTGAACTGTTCACGACGAATCAAGAACCGTGTTTGATACGACGATTCCACACATTGAACGATCAACGACAAATAAATAACTACTGAAATAATTTCATGCGCTAACAATTTATCGAAGAGACGATACTAAACGCTGAAAAATCAATGATGAAACTATACATTAACAATTCAATGTTTAAATACCCATTTGAGCCAATAACAATAATCCAATAACAATGTGTATATTAGCTACAGACTAATGCACCAATATGTAGAAGGGTTGTGGGCAGCCACACATATTCCTCTACCAATAACAATAACAATGATTTCCTAGGATCGATCCATACGACTCTAAAACAATAATCAATATCCAATAAGTGTCACTCTGGCACCCAATAACAATGTAGAGACGTTGTGGACTAATCGCTCCGCCACAGATAGAGCACGCCAATGGCGCCCCAATTGACGCCCTATGTACCCATAGGTTGATATGCTCGAATATTGAGATCAATGAAACATAAAACTTAAATATAAAATGTTCGGACATAATGTCTATTGCTAGGGTCTTAGATGTATTAGATATGATTGTATAGGGCTAGAATTGTCAAATATATGTTTTGTAGTTGGATTTAATCCGTAAGTCCACAAGACCGCATATGTTATGCGGCGCATAACATATACGCCGTATAACTTATACGGGCTTGGGGTCTTTCATGTTGTTTCCTATAAATAGGGGACTTATGCGTTATTGTGTAGACTTTTGGTGAATGTTAGAGTGAGAGAGTAGAGAGAGAAAGTTGCTACAAAGTCATATCTTGTAATCTTTGAAGTTATCAATGAAAAATATGCTTAATGTTTACTTGTTTTGTTCACTCTCAATGGATTCCGCACTTTGAGATACAAGATGTAACATCTAGAGATCCTAATTGTTGTATACATCAGCATGGCATCCTATTTTAATTGGTATCAGATATTTATGGCTCGTTACTAGCTTGAACATCACAGGTTTTCAAGGTGTTTGTCTCTATCTACTAATTCAACAGTCAAAAGTCCGTCAATTTTTCACAGGATATTCCTTACCTATCTGTGACAAATCCTTCAAGTTTACACTCAAGTCCTACATCATTTGAACCTCCAAATTGCCAAAATTCCAAAAATATGTCTTTTAACAGATATGTCATATTAACGCATATGTTATTCACGTATACCATAACCGGCGTATAACATATACGTCGTATATGTTATAAGGTGATGAACATATACGTGTGTATACATATATGTTGGCCACATCTTATACGTTGACCTATACTTATCCGTTAACAAACATATACGTTGATCTTCATACATATCCGTTGATCAAGAGCAGAATTTATACGTTGACTTTCTTTGACCAAAATGGAAAACTTTAGTGCGTTTGTGTCATAGCCTTTTGCATTGCTTCAGAACATTAATCTCAAGAACAAAATGGGAACATTAAACAAGCCACCTAAGCTTCTCCGTATGGAAGATTATCCGTCTTGGGCTGACAAGTTTGAAACGTACGTACAAGCTTTGAACTACGAGACGTGGACGGCTGTTGAGGAAGAATACATTATTCTGAAGAATGAGAATGGGAGCAATTACAGGTTGTCACAAATTGCTGAAGGTGACAAAAATCAGTTCTTAAGAGAAAAGAAGTGTTGAATTTGTTTCAACAAGCCATTAAAGCTGAAAATTTTCAATTACTACAACACAATGGCTCGTGCTACTTAATTTGGCAAGCTCTACTAAACAAGGATAGAGGAAACCCTGATATGAGGAAAAGCAAGATGGCACTGCTGAAGAAAGAGTTTGATATCTTTACTCAAGTTAAGGGGGAAACTTTTGCGCAGCTGGTTGAGAGATATTGCCACTTGGTGAATGAAATGAAAAGATTGGGCATTGATAAGCCTGATTATGAGTAAATTGATAAGCTGGCTGATGCACTTCCTGAAGAATGGGGCACTTTCATAATGATCCAACAGTCAAATCCTGTTGCATATGCCCGATTAAACATTGATAGATTTATTGAAAAGCTTGAGGCACATGAATTAGAGCTTAGAAAAACACAGAAGATGAAATCAACAGCAGTTTCACAAGATGTTGGGTTGTATTTCAATGGTTCACAATCTGCTACTTCTTCAAATCCTAAGATTCCCACAGCTTTTTGTGCTGAGCCAACTGGACAAGCTTGTGTTTCCAATGTTACTGCTACTCCACATTACAGTAGTAGTTATTCTGGAATGATTCCAGGAATGAATTCAGTATCTCAAGCATCTATCACACAAGATCCTGATATTGTACAGTGCAGCATTGCTGTAAATCTGAAGAATACAGGAAACTTGACCACTGACACTGTAAAGGAACATATGGCATTCCTTGGATAAATTTTAGAATCATACGAGTGTCTGGTTGCAGGTCGTATTAGAAATTATAATATGACAAAAGAAGACTACGAACAGATTGATCCAGAAGATATGGAAATGATTGATATACAGTGGTGTATGCAAGTGTCATTATAAGGGCTCAAAGGTTCAAGGAGATAACTGGAGGAAATGTGCTAGATGGATCAACATCAAAGTTGGGTTTTGATAAATATAAAGTGAGATGCTTTAGATGCAAAGAAAAAGGACACTTCAAGAGGGAGTGTACAAGTAGAAATGTGGACGATAATACTGCAAATCCCTTTGGTAGGGATTACTACAAACAGGCAATTTATCATCGAACGGAGGCAAAATCATCAAAAGGCAAGAAACCGATAGAAGCATCAACCTCACAACAAAAAGCTGCTACAGCTCAGATGGACGAGGGTTTCGATTGGAACTTGGTGTTTCAAGCAAATGTAGCAGAAATGGTGGATGAGAAGGTTATTGATAATGTTAAGACTGTGATTAAAGTGGTTTAGGACAAAGTGAATGATTGTGTTGAAAAGGAAAAGAGTATGGATAAGAATGAGGAATGTGAAAAGGTTGATCAAATGGATGATAAGAAGACTTCAGATGACGAACTTCCACGAACATATGATAAAATTCATGAGGTTCCTTCTGACTATTTGTTTTCATTATTTCCACCTGCTATCATAGAAAGTTTTGCAGGTTGGTTTAACGATGAAGAAATACCTCATGGAAAGATTGACTTTGGAGATGAAGAAGATGAGGTGATTTCAGAAGTCAAAAGATCAGAAGATAAGGTCCTATCAGTTGAGTTAAAAGAGGAGTTTGTTGAAGGATTGGTTACAGAGAAGATTCTGAAACTTCAAGTGAAGAATGTTCTCCAACAGAACAGGCACTCATGGCACATCAGGTAACTCTAAACTCAAATGTATGTGAAAAGTGCGAATTACCATGTAATGAGTGTGACTTTAAAACTCTTGAAATTAAAGAGTTGAAAAAACATTATGATCAAGCTTTGTTAGATCTTAATAGGGTTAATGAGGCTTATATGAAGTTGCAAAAATGTGAAAAGAATTTGTGGACAAGTATTCAAGAAAATCAAAAGACAATTTCAATGTTAAAACATACTGTGGAAGATAAACAAATTGCCATTAACAGACACATTGATGAGAATGCAACTCTCAAACGTGAGTTACAAACACTCAAGATTGAAACAGAAAGAGTAAACTTGAAATTAGTGAGTTATGCTGCTTCATCTTATGTTCTTGATCACATTATGCCTGGAACTAAAATCAAGGATGATGTGAACGAGAACATAACATCATGTGGTGATTATCATGCTGTGCCTCCACCAATGTGGAATGCTTATATTCCAAACAAACCTAAGGGTTTGAAAAAGGCACTGAATGTGGAAATTAAAACTCCATTGCATGATAACAATGTGTCTGATAATGATGAGTTTTTTCAAATTGAAAAGATGGATAATCATAGTTCTAATTGTGATATGTCAACCGGAATCAAAGTTGCATAATCAGTGTTAACTGAAGAAAAAGTTATTGAAAAGGAAAATCATGTTGATTCGAAGAGATTTGCTAAAACCAGTTTTTATTCAAAGCAATCTCATCGGGTCAAACCAATTAATAAAATAGTGTTTGTGCATGGTAAGACCTCGGAATCTGAAAAAGAAGCAATTTTTAGAAATCAATCTAACCGAGTGTTTTATCAACAAAAGGAAGAGCATGAACAATCTGAAATGACATCTCAAGTTAACAGGTTTATTGATCGGAGATGTTGTTTTTGCTGTAATGAAATTGGGCATGTTTTTTATGCTTGTCCCAATCGATTTAAGAATGATCATACTCCATATCAGAAGTCTATCAACAAGAAACCTGGTCTAGGTTATGTGAGTAAAAAGAAACCTGTGATTGTTCCTGAAAATGTAAAAATCTTGAAACGTGATGAGTTTGTTAAAACTAATGATGAAAAAGGTGTTAAAATTGATGTTTCAAAGTCAAAGGTTTCAAAAATAACTCAAACATCTTTTTACAACAAGAAGCGAGCCATAGGTCAACATTGGGTGGCTAAAACTGTTGTTAAACCGCCAGAGGTTGTTGAGAAAGTAAAAACTGAATCTGATTCACAAGTAACTAGTGAGGATTTGTTGTCTTGTGATTCAGATATTGATGATATTAGGTTGTTGTACAAAAACTTCAAACAACCCAAGACCAAGAAGGCTTGGGTTTCCTTGTTTCACTAAAACTGTTTACTGTATGTACAGGGGCTTCCAAGATCTCACGATTCTCCTTGGATAATGGATAGTGGAGCCTCTAGGCACATGACGGGTACTCTTCATCTTCTCAAAGATGTCAAATCTATTCATGGAGGGTATGTCGGTTTTGCAGGAAACCAAGGAGGTCAAATTGTTGGGGAAGGTACATTGACGAATGGAAAAGTTATTTTTGAGAATGTAAACTACATTTCAGAGCTGGAGAATAATTTGTTGAGTATATCACAAATTTGTGATAAAACTTTCTCTACACATTTCAATGATCAAGAGTGTTTAATTTTAAAACCGGGTTTCAAAATACCTTAAGAATGGATTCTTATGCGTGCTCCTCGTGTGAATGATCTTTATGTCATGAATATGAGTACCGCATCAACATCTTCGGGATCTGCTAAATGTTTTATTTCTAGGGCATCAAAACGAGAGTCAGTTTTATGGCATCGAAGAATGGGACATATCAGTGTGAGGAAGATGAATCATCTGATTCATAAGAACTTAGTTGAAGAGTGTTTGGACTGTAAGAAGGGAAAACAGACCAAGAAATCACATCCGAAGAAACTCATTAACTCCATCAACTTACCTTTCGAACGTCTACATATGGATCTCTTTGGTCCGGTGAATGTCAAAAGTATCATAGGAGAACTTTATTGTCTTATGGTTACTGATGATTATTCGAGATTTTCGTGGGTAATGTTTTTGGAATCAAAGGATGAGACGTACGATTCCCTCATGATTTTATTCAAGAAATTGGAGATGTTGTATAATCTACCGATCCGTCGAATAAGAAGTGACAATGGGACGGAGTTCAAGAACAACAAAATGCTTGAGTACTGTAATGACCGGGGGATTCTTCATGAATTCAGTGCATCGTACACTCTGCAACAAATTGGGGTCGCTGAACGAAAGAATCGGACATTGATTGAAACAGCTCAAACTATGCTTTCAGATTCAAAATTACCAGTTAATTTTTTGGTCAGAAGCAGTAGCTGCAACTTTTTATACACTTAACCGGGTGCTTACAGTCAAGAAATTTGGCAAGACGTGTTTCGAGCTACTTAATCGTCGAAAACCTAATTTTAAGTGGCTTGAACCGTTTGGATCAACATGCACTGTTCTTGAACCAAGTAGGAAGTTTGGTCCCAAAGCTGTTGAAGGATTCTTTGTGGGGTATGCTAGTCCACTGAGTCGTGTATACATTCCTAGCCTCCACACAATTGTTCAAGTCCAAAATGTTGATTGTCAAAGATATACTCATACTGTTCAACGACCAGGGAATTCTAGGCTGTTTGATTACGAAAGCCTGTGGGAGAGTTTCGAACTCCCTGAGGAAATTCTTTTTGATGAAACTTTGACGATGTTATATAATCAAAATTTATCAGAAGATTGTGTACTAACACCTAAAGTTCCTATGTCCGTTCCTCGAGATGTACCAGATCATGTTCGATCTGATGACATGCCAGAGACTACTCCTGTTTTTGATGATAATGGTGACTCTAATGAGGAGATTATCGAAGCTATTTCTCCATCTATTTCTACTGAAGAGAATGTGAATAATCTTCAATCTGAAGTGTCAGTTTCTACAGAAGTGGTGCCAAGAACTTTATCCTATCATCCTGAGGATAACATCATAGGAGATTTGAATACTGGAGTTCAAACGAGACATCAATCGATCAAAATCTCCAGTGTTTCTACTCAAAGATATCTCCTTTACTAAATCAATTCTCACTCAAGTGTTTTATTTCGCAGATCGAACCTAAAACGTACAAGGAAGCCCTGACCGAGGAAAGCTGGGTCAATGCTATGCAAGAGGAACTATTGCAATTTGAGAAACTTGGGGTATGGAAATTGGTTGATTTGCCTGAGGATAAGAAGCATATTAACACCAAATGGGTGTTTAAGTGTAAACGAGATAAGAATGGAATCATTGTTAGAAACAAAACAAGACTTGTTGTATTGGGTTTTAACCAGAGGGAAGGTATCGACTACAACGAAGTGTATGCACCAGTCGCAAGGCTAGAGGCAATTCGGATCTTTCTAGCTTTTGCTTCTTGGAAAGGTTTCAAAGTTTACCAGTTGGATGTCAAGTCTGCATTTCTTAACGGAAAAATCAGTGAAGAATTCTATGTGGGACAACCACCGGGGTTTGTCGATCCGATCCACAAAGACAAAGTGTATCAACTTGATAAAGCCCTTTACGGTCTCCATTAGGCCCCGAGAGCCTGGTATGAGACATTGTCCCAACATCTTTTGGACAACGGGTTTATCAGAGGAATCGTCTACTATACACTTTTCACCAAATTTGTTGATGGACATCTACTGATCGTGCAGATATATGTCGATGATATCATCTTTGGGTCGACAAACGATGTTCTGTACAAGAAGTTTGAAGAAGTAATGAAGAAGAAGTTCGAAATGAGTGCAATGGGGAGATGAAATTTTTTCTTGGACTTCAAGTAGAACAGTTGTCAGATTGTATCTTCATCCATCACCAAGTATGTCAATGACGTATTGGCGAAGTTCAACATGACTGATGCATCGGCTATCAGTACTCCTCTACCATTGAATCATGGTATCGGTCCTGATCCCAATGGGGAAAAGGTTGACCAAACTTTATACCGATCCATGATAGGCTCTTTAATGTATCTTACTGCTTCTCGGCCAGACATCATGTATGCTACGTGTTTGTGCGCCCGATATCAATCGAATCCAAGGGTCTCACATCTCATGATCGTCAAAAGAATTCTACGTTATCTCAAGAGATGTTCGGGGGTCGGTCTCTGGTATCCTAAAAACGATGAGTTTGTGTTGAAAGCATATTCCGATTCAGGCTATAGAAGCTGTAAGTTGAATGCCAAATCTACAACGGCAGGGTGTCAGTTCTTCGGCAAGCGTCTTGTCATCTGGCAATGCAAGAAACAAACCATGGTTTCGTTGTCTACTTGTGAAGTTGAATGTGTAGCTGCTTCCAGTTGCTGCTCTCAGGTTCTTTAGATACAACAACAGATGCGGGACTACGGTTTGAATTTTCTTACTACCCCTATCTTCGTAGATAATAATGCAGCTATTTCCATTACTAAGAATCCAGTAAACCACTCTAAAACTAAGCATATTGAGATACGGTATCACTTCATTCGTGATTGTTACGAAAAGAAGTTGATTACTGTAGACAAAATTCACACCGATGAACAAAAAGCAAATCTTTTCACCAAAGCTTTTGATAAGTCAAGATTTCAATACTTATTAAAACTTAATGGTTTAAAAGTTTTGAGCGGTGTTGAAAAGGGGGTTACCGAGATTACAGGTGTGTTGGATACCTTGGATCCTGAACATCAAAGTCAAATTTTTTTGTACATAGTTTCTTATACAATTTTTGTTTTCAGGGGGAGAAATTTTCAGAAAAATCAAAAACATTGAAAAATTATAAAAAGCCAAAAACAGTAAAAATTCAAAAATGACAAAAACATTAAAAAATGTTGCTCCTCAGAAAAGGAGTTTTTGAAGCAAAAAGGGAAGATGATAGTACATTGATCATCTGGTTCCAAATCCAGTAAAAAGTAGGCATAAAAGGCTGTGTGCTTGATTGTATTGGTGTATTGGTAGACCTTTAAAACAAAAAAGGAAAAGTAAGTGATATAAATCTAAATTGCCAAATTGATGCGGTGTTAGTTTCTAGCAAAAGTCTTGATAATGATGGCAGAAATGTAAATAGCTAGTCATACTCAAGCCTTTTAATCAGAATGATTGGTTAAATTTTGTTAAAACATAGTTATCAGTAAGTGGTTAACGCTTCAACGATGTATGGTCTTATGGCCTTAAATCCTGTATTGATGAGATGCTTTAAGGTTCCTGGATCTATAGGGTCTTTATGCGGTTTATCATCTGGGTATTCATTTCGATGAATATTTAAACAAAGCTTTAAAAAGCAAACCCGCAGATTATGCTGCTTTATAAGTCAATAAACTTGATCGCACAAGTACTCATGTACTAAAATCATTACTGACTTGATCAAAATCCGTTGTTAGACACACATTGTCCCTTTGCTCGCGTCTTATTACCATTAAGAAACGGACCACAAGGACACAACATTTGCAAGCCGACAGATGAAATCGTGTATACTCATCCATGGGAAAGGACATTAGGGTATTGCTTGATAACGGGGGTATGTCTTGTAGTGGGGATTATTTATTGATATGCTTAAAATAAAAGTATTTTTATCTTCTGATTCTAAGGTTTAAGTCAAGTTGGGGTGACTGTGTAAAAAATCAAATTATGCCTGAATCAAGATTAGAACTGATAAATCCTGAAATCTTGTGCTTAATTGAACCAAATTAATTGTATCACAGAAATCTCTGAATCATTTGTTTTGAAAGGTTTAGGTGGACAACAATACCATTGACCAACTTAACACCAGTCATACTAAACGTTGAAAATAAAACTGTGATGGTAGGACAATTTGGTCAATATGATTCCCTGCTCAAACTCACAAAAATATGTGATCTTTGTATTGATTTCAAGTTTGTAAATATTTGTTGAATTATATTTGCTATTTGTTTCTTTTGAAAAACCAAAAAGATTTTCTTTTCTGATTTAGTTTTCGACTCCAGTGGGCGGGTGAACTATATCTCTGGGTGTTTTCATGAATCAACAAATCTTGTTAAGTTTCTTCAATTCAAAATAAAAAAGATCAAAATGTGTATCTGTTTTAGACAAGTCATTGATTTGGACTTGTGTAAAATAGAAATTTTTCAAAAGTTTAAGTTATTCCTCCAATGTACAAGGACATTAAGTTGTACTTGTGACATTACATTGGTGTGAATTCTAAGTTTGATCTTGCATAATTATGCAACGTATAAGTATGAGACTTATACGTCGCATAAGTTATGCGCCGTATAAGTCTTACACTTATACTTCGTATATGTCTGGGCATATATAAGAGAGTTACACGGCGTATAAGTCACATATGCGCTTGAGTTTCCCTGAGTTCTCTCTAATAGTTGTTTCACTTTGCAATCAAAATCTAGTTGATACATTGATCTGATATATCTGTACTGGTGATTTACACACCATTTCAGATCTTGAAGGTGAGACTTTGTTTTTCAGATCTGTTGATGAACAGTATTGTGGTAGCGTATAAGTCAATTGGATCTTACTAGCTCATGATTCGTTACTGATTTATGTTCAATTCTTCTTGAATTGACATCACAAATGTGGTATTAACATTTAATTGGATTAATATGGACTGGAATTATTAAGATCTGTATTGTGAAACTTATCCGTTCATCGTCAAATGACATTAATCATTTAAACATGATAACATCTTAAAATTGTGCTCGAAAATGTTGTAAATAAACCTAGATGATGCTTGTGTGTTGGTTGTTATGTCCAAAATTGTTGCAGATTGGAAGTTTGGAGTTTGGTCAATATTCAAACTTATACGCCGTATAAGATGAGACTTATAAGGAGTATATGTTCTGGGTTGACCAAAGTCAAATTCTTGTGACATGTGCGTTGTGATTATCATATACGTGAAACTATACTCATACGTAATATAAGACATTTACGTGGGCTATAGCATATGCGCTATGACCAACGTATAAGTACTTGGACATATACGCTAAATAAACATATATGATGTATGAATCCAATATTAACATGTGTATTTGTTGTGTGTTTGCAGATGGGTAAGAAAGCTAAAATTATTGATCCTAAACACAACATCTGTGCTTACTTGAATGAAGAGGATCCCAAAGCTGCAAAGTTCAAAGTGATCATGCAATTTCTAAAAAGATCAAGAATTTACAAGGCTATTACACACTTGGCTGATCCGTACGAGAGCATTGTAACTGAGTTCTGGAGTACGGCTAAAGTGTTTGGTACATATATTCAGGCTACTGTTCAAGGAAAGAAGATTGTGGTTAATGAAGATTTGATCAGAAAAGTATTGAAATTAGAGGAAGAATCGTCTGATCCTTTTGAACTAGATGAGAAAATGGTGAAAGGTTGTTTGCTTAGGATGGGGTATAGAGATTCGTTGAAAAAGTTAGCATTCAAGAGGACCACATTGTCTCGACCATACAAGTACTTAGTTCATGTGGTTGTTCATTGCTTGGGACATCGGAAGGGTGGTTATGATGATATCCTTGATTACCAAATGAGTACCATGGCAGCTCTGTGTCTGAATCTGAAGTACAACTTTTCTCGGATGATCCTAGACAACATGAAGATGAATTTCGGTGATGATCAATGGTTACAATATCCAAGATTTGTGCAGATGTTTGTTGAAGATGTAGTTCCTGATGTAAAGAAGGAAGGGCCTAAGATTTTCTTGATCACGTCACTGGTAACAATCTGGCCAAGCTAGCTTCTTATAAGAATGTCAAAGAATCTGATATTCCGAAGTTTAGAGGTTTATTTGGACATTTAAAGAATCCTGATTATGTAGCTCCTACTGATAACAAATGGAGACATGATAATAGTGATTCTGATCGAGCTGAAGAAGAAAGATTGATTTTGGAATTTAAACCAGTTGGTAAGAGATTCATAAAGATTGAGTCTGATTCAGAGGGTGAATCTGTTGCACCAAAGAAAAAGAAACAAAAGGTTGTGAAGGAAGAAGTTGTCACTCCAGTCACACAAGAAGAAGTGTATTCAGCGACATCTGAGAAGGATCCTGAGGAAACAGAGTCAGATTCTGAAGGTAGGAGAATGAGATTAGCCAATCCACGTGCAAAGTTTGAGAAAAGGGCTAAGAGTTCTAGGAAACAAAAGTCTATAGATGATCAAGATGAGACTTACATGCCTAAAGAAGTTGTGGAGAAACCGGTTAAGCCAAAGAAAGTTCGTATAAAGAAGAAGTCAAATAGGGCTACATCTCCCAAGTTAAAACTGATAGATGAGCCAGATTTTGAAGAACCAGAGGTTATAGTAACTCCTATCAATCCAGCCTTTTTGGTTGAGAAACCAGTTGTCGACTTGGGTAGATATGATAATGTATTGAAGACACCAGTGGTGGAACCATCTCCACAAGCTCAAGAACCACACGACTCACCAAAATTAGCTGAAAAAGTTTCTGATTTTAACTTACCGTCTCTGGATGCAAGTTGTTTTGGTGATTTTCCTACTTTTCATGATCATTATTCATTAAAGGCTACTGTTACTGAGCAAGGAATAAGGATTGACATTTTGGTAATGGAGAATGAAAGGTTGAGGAATGAAAATGCTGAACAAAAGAAAATTATTGAACATGGTGAGTTGAGGAGAAAACAACAGGCAGAGATTTAATGAATCTTCATATGAGATATTTCACGATATTGAAAGAAAAGTTGGGGATTAATCTGGTTGAAGAACTTGGAAAGTCAGAAGATAAAGTATTCACTAGAGTATATGGTGGTGAAGCTTTGTCTGAAGAAAGTAATTTCAAAGTACAATATGATCAAGACCGGATTGAAGCAAAAAGGAAAGTTGATGAACCAACAGTTCATTTTGAAATTCCAGAGGTTGGTGGATCATCATCAGGGTTTGTACATGAACCAAAGCTAGTGATTGAAAAAATTATTGTTGAACCAGTGATAGAACAGGTTGTGATTGAACCAGTAGTTGCAGAACCTGTTAGACCTAATGAGCCAGAAGAGGAAGAGGAAAAAGAAGATAAAGAGTTATTGGATTATGGTGATTCTCCATCTCTTAATGATCATGATGACGATGATCAGGATGATCCAGGTTCTGCTGGTGGTTTAGGTGTGTTAATTGGTGCTGGAACAAGTGCAAGTACTGAGGATGTGATTGAGCCTGTAACTGAAAGCGAACCTGTTCAAGAAACTACTCATTCTGTTGGTAATGTTGATGAGCTGGAGATACTCGACATCGATCCAATTGCTTATAAGCCTCCTGTGAGAGTTTCATCTACTGGAGAAGAATTAGAAGAATGTGAGATCGAAGTTACATGTGCAGATTTGGCTCGTATGATAAATATTACTGAAGAAGAGTTCGAGTTTGATTTTGAGAAGGATATGGGATTAGTTGAAGAGAATGTGTTGGTAAATGAACACATTGTTGAGGAAGAATTGGATAAGGAGCCGGTAACATATGTGAATGTTACTAATCAAGTGTTTCTAGAGTTCGATGAAGAATTTGATGAAGAAATTGAAATGATTAGTCAAGAATTTGATGATTAGGGTAATCCTATACCTGCTAAAGATAATCCAACTGAAGAAGTTGAGGTAAACAGTCAAGAGCAGGAGGAATGGTTTGAAAGGAAGAAAATTGAACCGAAGCGTATATACTTGAATCCAGTCAAGTATTATAAGAAGAAAGACAAAGAGGTGAAATTGGGTAAAGTTGTGAGTATAGCCTATCTTAAAAATATTCGAAAGATTGCTGTTCGTAGGACATATGGCGTACAATATTTTGAGAGTCTATGTGAATTAAAATCGTTACCGTGGATGGACGTGGTAGACATAGTTGAGAAAGAACTATTATATTGTCCTAAACGTGGAATGGTGAAAGATATCTGGGAGTTTATCAAACGTCAAGCGAAATGTTGATTTCAAAGTTGGACTCCTCAAACTCCATATCTTCATGTGTCTAATGCCAAGAAAGATCCTGAAACAGATGATTTTGTGAAGACCTGGAGGTACAAGCAACCAGAAACTCTAAAAGTGATTCCCATGTACCCGATGGAGCAAGACTTTCATGTTTATTTTTGGTGGTGGTACTATGATGAAAACCGTGGTGAAGCTCAGATAGTGTTAAACAGAGATGGAGTGTGGGATGTGATAGATGTGATGGATCCGATGTGGTTAGTGAACTGTTTTGAGAATGTAAGGCCCCGTTCCAGGTAACCCTACTTTGGTGTTGGATTTACTCATAAACACAATTCTAAAATCAGAGTTAATTTAAACTTTCGCGGAATAATTTAAAACTTCAAACATCACATTACAAACATTCATTTTTGTCTTAACATACAAATTGTCTTTTCATAACATAACATAAAATAGTTTTGACACTTCATCATGGATGCCAATCTCTTCCGTCCATGCCATGTGTCTCTCCTCAAGCCAGCTGCCTCAATCTATTTGTCTGCATGCATACTAAAAGTCAGCTACGCTGAGTGAGTTCTAGTTAATCATTTAACATACAATACATTCATACCCTTACTCATACGCATCCGTAGATACGTATTCATATCTTATTTACTCTTACTTCTTTCATACAAATTTTATATACATGCACTCGCGCTTACATACTTTCTTTCATAAGGCCTTGTAATTTACCATAGGCTATTCTATTTCTACCATCACAGATATTATTAGGGTCTGGTCCCTTATGTCTCAGATATTATCAGGGTCTGGTCCCTTCTGTCTCAGATATTATTAGGGTCTGGTCCCTTCTGTCTCCAATAACCATACCTGTCACGTCACTCGATCATACATTCATTTTCATTCATGCATACTTTACATATCTTCTGGTCATGTATATAAGTATATATACATATTCATTCGTATAAACATTCAGTAATAACATTCAATACTTAGTCATACATATAACATACACATATCATACACTTACCACTTAAGTTAAGTGTATTAACAACTATCGCAAAGGAGTATGCACACAGCCCCAAAAACATAACGGATAAAGGGGCTAGAAACTCACCTGAAGTTGGTTTCTCTCGCCGTTAATAGTAATGCCCTTCTTTAGCTGTGCACGGCTAACTGTATAACGCATTACGAGTGTCAAATATCCATTACCACTACTTCCTACATCTAAATTTATGAAACTCTCAACTAACGGGGGTCCGGGGGCAGCGCCCCTGGTAGCGGGGTTTAGGGGCGGCAGCCCCTAGCAGGGTCCAAGGGGTAGCGCCCCTGGCTGGGGTTGAGCTGCTTCGCATGAAACTGCTTCGCTTCGCATGGAAGCGTTTCGTTTCGCATGAAACTGTTTCGCTTCGCATGGAAGCGTTTCGCTTCGCATGGCTAAGCGAAGCGAAATGCCTGTTTCGCTTCTCAAGGCTGAGCGAAGCGAAATGCCTTCCTTTCTTCGTTTTTTTTACCATTTAAAGCCATTTTACTTCGTGGCTCTTTCTCAGGACCTGATTTTACTCTTTCCCAACTTTTGACACATTCTGACCCCATGCACCTGATCCTGAACCCATCTCTCAAAGTCTAAACACCACATTTTTATTACAAAGTGCACCCGAGAGGTTATAACTTACCAAGTTTATATTTTTCTTACATTTCACAACCCGATCTATCAATATATTTGTTTGCATGCCGATTCTAACCATAAAACTTAACCATTTTAAACTAAAACCCACCTTTTGCTTGCCGGTTCGAGTTCAGATCTTGACAACTCGAGGATCTGGACGTGATTCTTGTCATTTGAAGGCACTTGAATCACCAAACTCTTCCTTAATTTAATCTCAGAATGGATTCGGGTCTTGAGAGAGAGTGGGTGTGTGTTTCTTGAGTGTGTGGGTGTTTGTGTGTTTTGAGAGGAAAGGAAAGAAAGAAAAGAAGTGGTTGGTTCATATATATAGGGGTTTCATGGGTCCCACCACTCACTCCCACTTCCAACTCTCAAATACGTAACACACGATTAATTTAACAACACATAACTATTAACAAAACTTTATGTTATTAAATGCTTAACAATAGTTGGACGTTACAGAGAAGGATATAGAGACGCTACATAAGTGCAAGATTCAAGTATCACGTGATAAACATCATGCGTTTGCTATGCAATACCAGAAGGTGATTAAGATTTGTTATAAGTATAAGATTCACTCTGGAGAAGTCTGGAAGAGAAAATGGTTTGAGTTTGGTGAAGAGGAAGCAAAGAAGGAGAAGGAAAGAGAGGAGGAGATAAAGGAGAAGATAAGGATTGCAGCACTGAAAAGATTTCAATACAAAGGCGTTGGAGTATTAATTCCAACTAATCAGAACCCCTCATCTAAACGTTCATGGGAAGATATGAGGAGGGAGTATAGAAAAACGACGTCTAAGAAGAAAGACTGAAGATAGAAGATTGAAGACCTAGCAACATCCAGGGGGGGTTTGTTATGACATAATGTCTATTGCTAGGGTCTTAGATGTATTAGATATGATTGTATAGGGCTAGAATTGTCAAATGTATGTTTTGTAGTTGGATTTAACGCATAAGTCCACAAGACTGCATATGTTATGCGGAGCATAACATATGCGCCGTATAACTTATACGGGCTTGGGGTCTTTCATGTTGTTTCCTATAAATAGGGGACTTATGCGTTATTATGTAGACTTTTGGTGAATGTTAGAGTGAGAGAGTAGAGAGAGAAAGTTGCTACAAAGTCATATCTTGTCATCTTTGAAGTTATCAATGAAGAATATGCTTAATATTTACTTGTTTTGTTCACTCTCAATGGATTCCGCACTTTGAGATATAAACTGTAACATCTAGAGATCCTAATTGTTGTATACATCAGCATTGCATCCTATTTCATAAAATGCAATATAATAACAAATCACTATATTTAATCAATGCCAATAAACATAAACATAGGAACATGCGTTAATAAGCATAAGGAATTAACCTTTCACATGCGTAACAATGACTCAATACGGTACTTGTAAAATAACTAATGGGATGTTGATGACCAATAAATCAAGTACGAATAAGATGCCTACGATGCCATAAATTAACCAATAAACGAATAAAAACTTCGCTATGAGTGACGGTCTGACAGACCCAAAATCCATAAACTACGAGAACAATTAAAGCAATATTAAGCTAAAAGAAGAGGACTACGGAATCCGTACCTTATAAACGTAAATTCATATTTGCAAAACTCCAACGTAATTCTTGACTATTTCAGATCCTAAAGATATGCTAATCAAAGTTAGTATATTGAATTTAACAGGAGGCCATGTCTAGGCCTGTAAACGAACCGAACGTTCGGTGAACTATCGTGAACCGTTCGGCGGGAAGTTCGTTTATGTTCGTTTATTTAATAAACGAACGAACATGAACAAAAAATTTGTGTTCATTTAATTAAACGAATGAACATGAACACATGTTCCGTTCGTTCATTTATGCTCATGAACGTTCGTTTATGTTCGTTTATGTCTGTTTATTTATGTATTAATATTAATAAAAAATAATTAAATATTATCTGGATAAGTCATTTGCTTAAAGGTTTTATATTTATTAATTTGTGTTCATTTAAGTGTTTTCATTTAAGTTCGTTTATATTTGTATTCATTTACGTTTGTTCAAACATGTTCGTTTATCTATATTCAGTTATGTTACTTTAGATTTTAAACAAACGAACAGGAACATAAATTTTTGTTCGATTAAGTGTCCGTGTACTTTTAAAGTTAAATGAACGAACACGAGCATGCCCTTGTTCGTGTTCATTCGATTCGTTTACAGGTTTTCATTATTTACATTGATGAATACATCGGTTTCAATCTCTAGGCTCTGCCGATTTTATTTGTGTTCGTTTGTGTTCGTGAACCGTTCGTGAACACATTAATTTCCTTAATGAACGAACACGAACATAAAATCTCGTTCGGTAAGTGTTCATGAACACATTATTTACTTAACGAACGAACATGAACAAGGCCTTGTTCGTGTTCGTTCGGTTCATTTACAGCCCTAGCCATGTTAGTTTTCTTGTGACGCTCGCTTAAATTCTTTTCAACTATTAAGTCAAAGTTCATTGTCTTTAAATATATAATATATATAAATCATTGTCTTATAAAATAGCACCCCTTTTAAACCAGTGAGTAGGTTGCGAGGGTGCCGACAAACCCATTCAAAAGGAGTTGAATACGTTAGACAGTTTGACCATAAAGATGTACCACGCATCTAACCGCCACTATGTCACACTGTGTACATACAAATACATAAACAAATAAATGAGTAATATATAAGATAATAGATAAATCTGAAAACTAATATAAAAAAACAGCAAACGAACAATCAAATACATCATTCTAACAAAGTTATGTTAGTCAACATAATCCCTACACCCTAAACCAAGTTGTGTTATTCTTCGTAGTCCCACACCCTAAACCTTTATGTTGGCTAACTTCAATCGGTCATGTTGTTGAAAGATTTTATTTTTTGTTTCAAGGACCCTCGACTCTTAAGTATCTTTCACCTTCGTCAAATGTCTGCTCAAGTACAAAATTTCACATCAATAAGATGAAAGTCAACTAAAATAATAAGCATGATATAATATGACTGATTTTAACTCATGCAAATTTTGAGTTAATAATTTGGTTAAATATCACTCACCTACTCTGCAGATGACCGAGCCCAAGTGCTCCAAACTCGGTAAGTGAGGTCATAGGAATCTCGTTACTCGATTTACATATATAAATAAGGGGGTGTTTGGGATTGCTTGTATCAATAGCTAATTGTTTCTTATTAGCAGCATTAAGAAATTAAATAGATAAGCCCAATAAGTTGTTTTAGGGGTGCTTGAGTTAGCTACTTAGAGCATTTCCAACCCATCCTCTAAAATTATGTAAGGAGGGTTTGTAAATTATAGGGTGGGGTTGTGAGTGTAAATTATAGGATAGAGAGAGAAAATGTAGTGATTTTTTGTAAATTTTGAGGAAAAAGTAGTGATTTTTTTGTAAATTATAGGGTGGAGAGAGAAAACTGAATGAAAAAGGTATACAAAATATTATTTAATTGAACAGGAGAGAGAAATATAGTGTTTTTTAGTGTAATTATATGATATATATGGATATAGGGATAAGGAACATAATGAGAATGCTCGCAAAGGGACCTATCTGTTTAAATTGTACAATTATAACATAATAAGCTTGCCCAAACACTTCTTCCAAAGTGTTTTTCACACCTTATTATACAAATCTAGGACTACTTTTAGTAAGCCACAAACTCATAGGATATAGATATTGTCTATTATCTAATCTCTATGTTTTCTATATTTAGTCCTTACACTCTTTAAAGTTGTGTTTGTTTTTGCTTAAAAGATCAACAAGGCTTATGTTTGTAGGCGCGCAAACATAAGCTTCTGAATACTGTTTGTTTATTTAAAAAAAAAGATCTAAAAAATACTTTTAAGGTCTTAAAAAATAAGCTATTGTTCTCACACTTCTTCACATTCTACCAACACCCAATGTCCAACAACACCACCACCCACCGTGTGCCACCACCACCACCCACCGTCCGTTGCCACCACCACCATTGTCCATCACCACCACCACCCACCGTCCGTCATCACCACCGTCCACCACCCAACACCACCGTCCATCACCACCACCACAGACCGTCGGCCACAACCACCATCCACTACCACCACAACCACCCACCGTCCACGACCACCACCCACCGCCCGCCACCACCACCACCACCCACCACCTAGGGCTATAAACGAACCGAAAGAACACGAACAAGGCCTTGTTCATGTTCGTTCGTTAAGAAAATAATGTGTTCACGAACGGTTCACGAACACTTACCGAACGAGATTTTATGTTCATGTTCGTTCATTAAGGAAATTAATGTGTTCACGAACACAAACGAACACAAATAAAATCGGCAGAGTCTAGAGATTGAGACCGATGTATTCATCAATGTGAATAATGAAAGCCGGTAAATGAATCAAATGAACATGAACAAGGGCATGTTCGTGTTCGTTCATTTAACTTTAAAAGAACATGGACACTTAATCGAACAAACATTTATGTTCGTGTTCGTTCATTTAACTTTAAAAGAACATGGACATTTAATCGAACAAACATTTATGTTCATGTTCGTTTATTTAAAAATGGATATTTGTGTTTGTTTGTTTAAAATCTAAACGAACATAACTGAACAAATGCAAATGAACACAAATATAAACGAACTTAAATAAAAACACTTAAATGAACACAAATTAACAAATATAAAACCTTTAATTAGATGACCAATCCAGATAATATTTAATTATTTTCTATTAATATATATTTTCTATTAATACATAAACGAACATAAACGAACGTTCATGAACATAAATGAACGAACGGAACATGTGTTCATGTTCGTTCGTTTAATTAAACGAACACAAATTTTTTGTTCATGTTCGTTCGTTTATTAAATAAACAAACATAAACGAACTTCCCGTCGAACGGTTCATGATAGTTCACCGAACGTTCGGTTCGTTTACAGGCCTACCACCACCACTATTGTCTATCACCACTACCACCCACCGTCAGACACAACCATCGTCCACTACCACCACCCATCACCACCACCACTGCCGTCCACCACCCACCACAACCGTCCATCACCACCACCCACCGTTCACCGCCTACCACAATTCTTTGCCACCAATCGTCCACTACCATCCACTTCCACAGTTCGTACACTTTAGCAGTCTACAGACGTTAAATGACTTCTATCTACTGTGATATGTATGTTAGGTAACTAATTTTTAACTTATGCAGACGATATCCAGTTTATTAAACAAAGTCTATTATATTTTCATATTACAGACTTTTAGACCACATCTTCAGTTGCAGACATGAAATCAATTGAAATAAGATTTTAGACAGTTTTTGTCTTAAAAAACAAACAGCATCGAATTATCAATAAATTGTAATTTTGCTTAACTCATGCTATTTTCATTAAGGGTAACATTGTAATTTTATTATAAAACTAATGCTAAAGAGAGCAGTTATCAATAAATTTAGAAAATTACAATGTTACCTTTAAAACTAAATGATCTGTCTCCCCAAACAAAACTAATTATCGTACAATTTAATTGCATATATAAGGGCCATAACCACTAATAACGATAAGTAATTTCATTCTATAAACTGCACCAAAAATAATAAAATTAAGATTTTGAAAAGAAAAACATATGAAACTAACCTTCATAACTAACATCAGAAGGAGAAAGAGTTTCATAGGAACCAATTAGGCAAATCAAAACCGCTAACCCTCTCACCCACCCCAAACACATCTTCTCTGTTCTTCATGCTTGAATCAAAAGATGCTAAAAACCATAAATTCTAGAAATTTGTTAAATTTGAAGATCATCCATCAAAATCAGAACACGAATTTGCAGTCACAAACTTTGATATAAAGAATAACAATAGAAAGGAATTTTTTGATATGTTTCTAGCCTATTCAACTGGCAGAGTTTGGTTAAACCTAACGGGTTCCCACATTGACCCACTTTACCAAAATACAGTTTTTAACCCACTCAAGTTATCAAATATAGAAACGAAAGAGGCTCTGACAACATCATCGCCTATAAAATCCATTTAACTAAAGACGTGGTGTTCGGTTGAACCAAACATTTAATTTAATTACAATCGTTAACCCACTCAAGCCATATAAATAACAAACAAAGAGTCTCAAACAACATCATCGGGCTATAACTCATTTAGCTAAAGGCGTTTACTTCAATTGAACCCGATGGGTTTTCTGGCCCTTAACCCATAGAGAGGCTCACATAACAACATCCGCCTTTAAACCCCATTTTGCTAATAGGGTTGTGTATGGTTGAACCCGACAGGCTCAGAGGCTCTAACAACATCGCCTATACTCATGAAACCTCCATGGATTTAAAAAATATTATTAAAATCAAAAGCATACAGCTAGAGGCCTGCAATCCCGTCACCTAGAGTAGAAACCATAGTCACATAAATCACGGTTCGCTCCGGTACGGGTACGCAGTTCGGGCACGCGGTTCGCTAGTAAGGACGAATTCGGTACGGAGAGGGTAGCTTCATTTTGGTACGAACCGGTACGGTGTATCATAAAGTTTGGTTCGATGTGCACCATTCAAAACAGTGTTATATACTTATATTATTAATAAATCAGCAGCAGTAACTATTTCTTACCTTTAGCAATGAAAATAGCATCCAATCTTTCATACCTTTGTTTACAATCAGCAATAATAAGGTATCAAAACAGTTTTAAAACATAAAATTACTTTCATTTCAATTTCAGCACATTGCAAAATACAAAATGCAGCAATGAATTAAAAAAAACCATAAGATTCAAAATGCAAAATACGAAAAACAGCAAGGAAACAGTTTTAAAACAGAAAAGTACTTTCATTTAAGCTAATCTGGCCTTGGCCTTTTTCCTTTCCTGTTGTCATCAATTTCCTCTTCTAGATCTTCCCAAATCATTTCCTCCAATCTAGCACTTGAGCCTTCTATGTATGCGCTTTACGTATTCATATCCCACTTTTTGTGCGGGGCAGATTTATACGTGATTGAAGCCTAATGTTAGAGTGAATAAACACAAGTTTATCCGCTCTCTGGGAATTTAAACGATTCCACTTCACGCTACGGATATAGGAGTATGTACTCCAATTTCTCTCGGGCCGAAGAGCTACTAATTGGTTGGGAAAGTACCGTTTTTGCTACTTCGGCTCATTCCGGTGTCTCCTATCCATATGTACCCTACCAATCAGTGTTGCTAGTGCCTCCCGGCATTTCAATAACCTTCTTAAGAGAATATAATGTGATGCAAAACGAGTCTTTGCAACTTTCAATAATTCTAACTTTTTTTCTTTGAAATTGCTAATGCATGAGTGTGGTTAATGAAATACTTTACAATAGCCTTGCCTCTTTTATAAGTGTCAAATATCCAAATAAAAGCATTTTCCATGCCTTTAAAAATAAGATTTAACATGTGTATTCAACAAGGGGACCAAAATATATGTGGATATACCTTCTCGATCTCTTTTCCAGCCACCTTGCAATTCGCGGCGTTATCCGTCACAACTGACAACACGTTGCTTGCCCCAATCGTCTCAATAGCTCCATTAAAAAAATTAGCAATCTCCTTTCCTGTTTTCTCCACCCCTAAAAAACCTTCGAGTACATGAACATTGCACTACACGAATTAACCGCAAGTACATTGATAAGTGGACTCCTTTTGATATTAGACCACCCATAAGAGACGATCGATACTCCTCGGGTGTACCACGTGTCTTTAACAGGTGTTAACTCCTTCTCGACATCCCTAACGCATTCGTCAAGTAGTACCGTTCTAGCCTTTTCACTTGATGGGGGCTTATAACCAACAGTGAATTCCTTACGGCATTTATCATTTCAAGAAAGTATGGGATACATAACACATTTAACGGGATTCCGTATGCACAAGCCTCTAATTATCTTCAAGTCCACCACGTTTCTCTCTAACGCGCCAAAAGTTTCTGCAATACCTTTCTTTAAAGGCGCAGGAGAGGATAAAACTGAATTTTTTAAAGTCTTTGAACAGCTTCTAGAATATTCAGCTTCCAGAAAAGCCTTTCATACAGCCCTCTATCTCTAAGTACTGCTGAGCAATCTCAGCCTTTTTACCCACAGCAACCCCAAAGAAATGAACGTGAATTTTGGTGTAAGTGATGGTGAGCTTATCCTTACAGTGATTGCAAGTCCACTGTTTGCTACCTCCTGGATTCTTACTATTTCCTGCACCATGGAATGGTACTTCACCAAGAAGTGGCTTTGATGAATCTTTCTCTTCAACTCATTTTTGTGATCGACTTCCGATTGCTGCTGCTGCTGATGATTCTTGAACAACCTTGAGTCTCACTGACATGTGTCTCTACTATTTTTTGTGATTGACTTCCAAAAGCCATTTGAGAAATTGGATATGTAATAGAACAGTGTTTATGAAACAGAATAATATGTTTGGATGAAATTAGAGATGGCACTGGAGGTATTTTATACATGCTATTGGATGTTAAAATCTGCATGTTATAGACTCTAATAGGTATGAAATCGAAGAGACGCAGCAGTTGATTGGGTTGGAGCGACGAACCAGAAATCCCGCCAAATCTGGAATGCGCCAATTTAGGATCGAATTTCAGAATCCCGCCAATAAATTTGGTCCCACGTATACGTGATTTCTTGTTCAATTGGAGCGACGACCATCAAATTATAATTCGCGAATTAGGGTTTAATTGGATCGAACGTACCAGAATTAGGGATCGCAAATTCTAGGGCGACTGGAAGCGGTTTATGTGACTATGAGGAAATGATTTGGGAAGATCTAGAAGATGAAATGGATGACAACAGGAAAGGAAAAAGGCCAAGGCCAGATTTGCTTAAATGAAGGTACTTTTCTGTTTTAAAACTGTTTCCTTGCTGTTTTTCGTATTTTGCATTTTGAATCTTATGGTTTTTTTTAATTCATTGCTGCATTTTGTATTTTGCAATGTGCTGAAATTGAAATGAAAGTAATTTTATGTTTTAAAACTGTTTTGATACCTTATTATTGCTGATTGTAAACAAAGGTATGAAAGATTGGATGCTATTTTCATTGCTAAAGGTAAGAAATAGTTACTGCTGCTGATTTATTAATAATATAAGTATGTAACACTGTTTTGAATGGTGTACATCAAACCAAACTTTATGGTACACCGTACTGGTTCGTACCGAAATGAAGCTATCCCCTCCGTAGCGAATTCGTCCTAACTAGTGAACAGCGTACCCTTACCGAAGCGAACCACGATTTATGTGACTATGGTTAAGTTATAAGGAGAGAAAAATAAGGAATGTCAAATACCCCCTAAATGAATAGAATGGGTGCCTGGGTGATGTTGCAATAATATAAGCAAAATCACATCCAAAAAGAAAGAAAAGCATGTTTGTTTGGTTCAATCAAGGTCTAAACTAGGTACAAATAATGTGTATGTACAGAGCTGCCTCTGCCTCTGCCTCTGCCTCTGCCTGCCTGCCTGCCTAATTTTCAGACTCATTTTCACCTCAAATTCATTGCATCATCATGCTTCAACACTATTTAAGATGAAAATTAACAATAATGTTTCTTCTCCTTCTTCAAGTCTTGATAGCGCGCCCTTTGTATTGACCCCTTTGAATCACAAAATCGTCAGGAAGTTGAGATTCTTCTAGCCATGCAACTTCTGGCCATGTTACACCATCTACCTCTATATTACCTTCAAAATGTGTAATAATAATAATAATAATAATATTAGCAATATGTTGCTGTCAACATGAATATAAGAAACACCATCAACAGCCATAATGTTGATTCATTATCATATCCTCATAAGTCATAATCTCAATTACTGGAATTATTAGATATCGATAGTTAATATGGAAAGTTTTGTTTCCTTACTTCGAATAATGTATATGGTTATTGTAACCATGCTAAAATAGGGTTTATTCATGAAGACATGAACATAAATGAATGAACGAGATGTGCTCATGTTCGTTCGATAAACCAAATGATTTCTTTTTTGTTCGTGTTTGTTCGTTTATTAAATAAACTAACATAAACGAACTTCCTTCCAGACAGCTCATTGAACGTTTGGTTCATTTAGAAGCTACTGGGGGGAATTGGCAAGTTATTTAATAAAAAAAATAGCGTAGTAGACACTAAAGCTTTAGAATAACCATAAATGTTCTAAACTGCAAAAAAAAAGCAAAGAAATAATAAATGGAAAACAACAAAAAGTCAGAGTCAACTTACAGGGTAGATTTCCGCCAAGTGACCTACGGTAATAAGTGCAATGTCGACCGTCTTCAGCAGAGTAAGGTGGTGACAATATATCAAACAAAGCACACGAAGTTACGGCTCTAAAACTATGAATATTCCCTCCACTATTTGGATACAATGTTGTTGTTGAACACGGGCCATTCATCATTCCATCTTTCACAACCTTTGCAGGTCTCGCAGATATATCTATCAACAATAAAGCAAAACCAACTATAAATAGAAAAATAATAATAATAATAATAATAATAATAATAATAGAATTAAAAAATAACAAGAATACCTTCATTGTCAAATGGCAAATCAAGCCAATCATAAGATTTAACTTGCATTGTTCCATAAAGAAGCTTGCTTAGCACGGTCATGCCGGGATGATTGTGAAGGGGTATGATAGAAGATGGTGGCATGATGAATATCCCAATCTGTGTAACAAAATAATAACTAATATTATTTGTTGTGATGAAAATAAGGCGTGTATGTTTTAATTTTGACTTACAGAGAAGCTTTCAGACTCATGAATGTGAATGTATCTGATTGGTGGTAAAGATCGTGGGACTCCATTACGGTGAGTCATGGGCACGGTACGACTGCGTACCGACTGCGCTTCCTGCTCAAGCCCTACATCAGATGGCTTGATTTTATCTGGAAAATAAATCAAGTAATTAGAGTTTCTTGTTTTGGCATGCAGTGAGTGAAGATCATGAAAAAGAATCAACTTTTTTACCAACTTAGAACTCAAGAATCATGTATGAATCTATCAAAGTTCAAATATATATTACATTGTCAATCAAAACAGGAAAACAATAAAAACTAACATTATATTATTTATACCATTCAAAGCATTAATTGATAATTATATAGTAACAATTCAAAAAATGACGTTAAAAATGATATTTTAGCATAAACTACTAAATTTCTAAAACAGTTGAGTAAACCACTATTTACTATAGTTTGAATCAAAACACGAGAAGTATAAATTAGCATCATAATTAAATATCAATAAAGGAATTCATACATTTTTATATTGTAAGTTGTAACAGTTAAAAAAACTATTGCTAAAAGAACAAACGACGATATTTTAGCATAAACTACTATATTTTAGCAAAAGCTACTAAATTTAAAAATAACTGAGTAAACAATTAGTTACGACATTGTGAATCAAAACAAAAAATAATGAAATTATCACCATAATTTTATACCAGTGATGAAATTAACTGATTTTTACATAGTATTATAGTAACAAACTCAACTCTAATTCTAGTTGCTAAGAGATGATAATAAATGGTGATACTTTAGAACATGCTACTAGATTTCTAAAAACAATTGAGTAAACTACCAACTATTATTCGATTACATATTTACGTTGTGAAACAAAATATGAAAAGAATAAAAGTAACATCATAATTTTATACCAATCAACGCATCAACTAATTTTTATATGGTAACAAAACAAAAAGTCAAGCTAAAACATGATAATGAATGACGATAGTTTAGCATAAACTACTAAATTTCTAAATAACTGAGTAATCATCTCAAATTTTGCTTTCAAAATTAAAAGAATGTATACGCTAACGCACATGTTATTCACCTAAAAGGCTAAAAGAGCTGCAATTTGTTACCAAAATCATATTTATATCATACCATCAAAATCCAATATTTTGCATCAAAATAGGAAATTAAAAGCACAAACAAAAACCAGCAATAAATATATAAACCTAAGAGCGCACGGACTTTCTCAAGAGCATCTTCAGACATGGGTCCATTTGGAGACAAAGATACTTTACAAGTATTGTATAGCTTCTGAATTGCTGGCATGGTTTTTATTATTATTAATGCAAAAACCTTAATTAACAGAAGGGTCGTCTAGTAGAAGTGAAGACCCTTCTAAACTTATAAAAGAAAGCTGACTTGGTAAACTGAAATCACGACGTATTATTGATAACTGAATAATCAAATATTGTTAACAAATCTTGGACTGAAGGGTATCCATATCTTGATGAATTGGTAAGTTGTCACAAACTGCTGCCACTGCATACATGAAAAAACAATATTAGGGAAGGGTTGGCAAATGTGACCTGTTAGGGTTGATATGGGTTTAAGTAAAATGTATAATGGGTTTGAATGGGTCAAACGAAAAGAAGGAAAATGTTGAACTGGGTCAGAATGGGTTGAGATATCGAAAACCGATTAGAAAAAAAGAAACAAATAAAATAATAGAAAAATCATAACTCAAAATATAAATCAAAAACTAAAAAAAAAGTAAAAAACTAAAAAGTTTTCTCCGTCCTGCTCGTTAAAAAAAAAACAAAAACAAAAAACCTCGAGAAATGTCTACCCATTCAGGCCTATTATACATTTTACTTAAACCTAAGGGGGTCACATTTGCCGGCCCTAATTAGGGTCTCATGTAAACATTGATGTGAAAAGGCCAAGTATATAAATTTAAGAAATTTCATAACTTAGACCTAACGAGAACCCTATTACACAAACCCACTTGTCAATTTGGAAAGATCAATCAATTTTAGAATCAGAAAGCAATCGAATAATTTGAATCGATGGAATTGAAACCCAAGGAGGTTAATTATGGGTGTCGGATGATTTTTGGATTACAGATTGAGGAAATTAGCAATCAGTTGATTAATTGCGAATAGATAAAGGAGTAGTGTACCGGACGATGGTGATGATTGGCGGAGATCCGGTAGCGATCACCGGCCTGACAGTATTGTATTGCACGACGCTAGCCTAGCCTAGCCTAGTGTAGTATTATAGTATCTCTAGGTTATACATATAACTTGGGGTTTTCATGTGTTTTTATTGGATTTGTGATTTTTCACCGATGTCCAAAATTGAAATTCGGAAAGGAATAATCGAATCGCAATCGATTTGAACTCAATTTAGTTCGGTGTCAGTTAAAATTAAACAAATCGATTTAGAGCATGTTAGAGATTGAGTTTGAAAAATGTTTATTAGTTTATTGCTATTTTCAAAAAGCTCACAAGAATCTTTTTATTTTAGTTTTTTAAAAGTTTTTCAAAATCTCCAAATTCTAACTTTTTGAAAAAGCCAATAAGCATTTTTCAAACTCAATCCTAAATATGTTATTAAACCGTATTCGAACACATCCGAAACAACATTTTTTTCTCTTTGTGTTGTGGATACGGACAACCGTTTGGATTCTCGTACTACATCAAAATTAACAAGCAAACCCAACATATACATCATGAAACCAAAAGTTAAAATATCATAATAAAACATCTAAACCAATGAACTGTTAAATAGCTTTAAACATACAACTAGTCAATCATAAAATAACCGTAATAAAACATCCAAAATGAAAAATCCAAACATGGATATGGATATTGACTATTAGCCTACATATTAGATTGACCATAAAAAATATTAGGCAATATACAAAATAATTAATATAGTATACATTCTAGTTGGTTAATTTGATTAAATTGAATTAATTGAACATATCGCATTAGAAACACATACTAGTATTTAGCAATCCTCACCGTTGCGGAGTCGTTAAAAACAAATACAAATTCAGGCATTAAACTCTAGAAAAGTTTGATGTTTTTGAAAATTTATTTAAAAAGCAAAATCTTTTACAACAACCCACACGCTTTAAAAAACAAAATCTTATATGCAATATAGTAAGGGCATTCATAATGTTTGAAAGATTATACAAAAAAAATTATGTACTGCAGTGGGACTCTCAAACCCAACAAAAATTATGCGTAAAAACATTGAATCATACACACGTGTTGTGAGATGTTAACTCGCAACTCAATCGGATTTTAATTAATAAAACAACAATAATAATTAAGTAAAATTATAAAGTATAAGGTATATTAAAAATAAAAGTAAATCATAAGGGGTCTTTTATAATTATACTAATACTCTAATAGAATAATTTTACTGTTAGTAATAATAGTTTAAGGGGAGAAAACATACATTTTTTATACGTAATACAGACTTGTACACATAACCTTAAGATTTGTTCATGTATAATTAAGAAGAAGTTAATGCCACACGGCATCCATTAATTTGTATAAAAGAAAGATGGTGGAATTGAATGTCTAATAAATTTAAGTAATTTACATAGCAAATCTCTCACCTCATATGTTGTTAAAATGTTCACTATGAGGCATTTTGCGTCATATGACGTCTAGTCAGCTTTACCATATTTTTGCAAAAATTAGGTGTAATCATAACTCCCTTCATAACTCTGCAGCAATCATTATTCAATCATTTTTTTTTCTTTTATGCATTTCTAATTTTTTTTAATTAAAACTAACCAAATAATATTTTATTAAATAAATAAATAGTACACGAAAAAAAAAGCTACTAAGCTCCATTGTCCTCGCCTTCATTAGCACTGCCGTCGTCTTCTTCTTCATCATCGAACTCGTCTTCATCTTCATCGCTGCCCTCATCCTCGACTTCATTTTCACCCAGAAGGCGCCAAAACATCCAAGCATTTTGGACCAAATCCGCCATAAGAGAGTTATGTATTTCTTTTGAACGCCCAAGCTACGCATTTTCTAGTCTCTTCACCAAAGTTGTTGACGTTGGTGGTGGATCATCGCCCAGTATGTAAGTTGGACATATTGCTCGACCCTCATTTTCGATGATCATGTTATGCAGTACGATACACGTATGCATAGTGCTTTTCATTCTTTCGAACGACCATTGACGACATGGGTTGTTAACAAAATCCAACGTTGTTGAAGAACCCCAAAACACCTGTTAATGTCCTTTGGCGAAGACTCTTGCACTTTTTTAAAATATTCTCTTTTTTCATTGATCGGGTCACTAAACGTTTCACCATAACCGCATACTCCGGATATATCCCATCACCCAAATAGTAACTGTGTCGGTAGTGGTTATTTTTAGCCCAAAACGAAGCTATAGGAGTGATATTGGAGATGTAACCCTCCATCACAAGCGACTGTTCTAAGACGTTTATATCATTGTTGGAGTCGGCGACACCAAAGAACGCCGCCCAAATCCAAAGATCCTATGAAGCAATCGCTTGAATACTGGTGTTGGTCCTTTTTGGTCACCTCGTGTGTATTGACATCGCCATGCGGTTGGACAGTTAGCCCATTCCCAGTGCATGCAATCTATACTTCCGATCATGTCGGGTAAACCATGCACCCTTACACGCGCCTCGTAAATCCTTTCTCATTCGTCACCAGTTGGCGTTCTTAGATGATGTGGAGCATACATCCTATTATTCCCATAAAAATAATTAATTAAAATCAACTTAAAAAAATTACAAGAGATATACATGTTTTTTTAAAACTGAAATACACCATAGCAGAAATACTCCAAGGTATCTCGGGTTGTTTTGTCGATCATCTTTAAGTACTCGTCGTTGATGTCGGTCGTGTTTCTGCAGGCGAGCACGTGTATAGCCGAGGTAACCTTTTGGATTGCGGTGAATCCTAGCGTCCCTCGACAGTCCGGTTTTTGCTTAAAGTAATCAAACTCGCGCTCGAAATCTTTGATAATGCGCAAAAATAAACGTTTTGACATCCGAAATCGACGCCTAAAAGTCTTTAGGTTCTTGTATCTTGGCGACTAATCGAAGTAATATTCCATCAAATGAGAGTTCGCGGACAAACGCTCTCGTTCAATATATGTTCATTTCGCAACCGGGCGTGGAGGAGAACGAAGATAACTCAAATAATTTATCATGGGCAAAACCGCACTCGTAATCGTCTCTTCCTCCGCGTCGTTATCGGCTTGTTGGTTGGGGCAAAAAAATGGTTGTATATAGTAGTGGGAGAATCCATATGTTTGATTTTGTAGAGAGTTAGATATGTGTAGAGTTTGAGAAGTTTAGGTTTTCATTGGAGAGTGGATGAATTATATAGGAAAAAAATGTTTTTTTAAAGAGCCATTGGCTTTAACGATCAAAAGGGGAATGTTTCAAAATTCGTGCCATTGCAATGTTTCCTACAAAACGCCGATTCAAAAATTCCAACACAAAACGCCGGGGGGTGGGAGGGGGGTCTTCCCCTGCGTGTGAAGCCAAAACGCCCCATAACGTTGCAAGCACGGATAGTCTAACTTAGAGTTTTTTGATATGAGAAAATGAAATAGACAAGTGAATAGAATGGACGAAGTAACGGGACAAACGAATGAAATAGATCATTACTATTCCATTTTCTTGTTTGGTTACCATGTGAGAATGAAATGAATAATTATTTTATATATTTTGATAGGCAAAAAAAGACAATGGAATAAAATAAAATTGGTGGTGAGTGACCCTTATTGTTATGGGTGGAATATTGGCGGGTGGTGGTGGGAATTGGCCGCGGTGGTTGGCGGTGAAGGGTGACTGATGGGTGGCAATGGCCAATGATGGTGGTTGGCAGTGACAGGTGGTGTGGCCGATGGCAATGGTGGTGGTTGGAGTTAGTGGCGGTGGCGGGGACGGGGACGAGGTGAGGGCGTTGGTGGGTATTGGCTGTGGTGGTTGGGTGGCGGTGGTGGGGTGGAAGCGAAATGGTGTAGTCGTTGGTGGTGGTGGAGGTGATGTAAGGCGATAGTGAGGATATAATGAAAGGGGGGGTTGATGGGATGAATTTAGGTAGTGTTTGGTATGCATGAATGACAAGGGGAATGGAATGACTCGTTAAAAGGGAATGGAAAAAATGGGGTGTTTGGTTGGTTGATAGAATGAAATCAACGATTATGCAAGAAATCTCATTCAATCAACACCATTCCTACATATCGTGTTTTTTTTCCTATTCCATTTATCTTGCACCATACTCCCTCACCACCACATGACAACCACCACCACCACTTGACCAACAGTGCCACCATCTACCCGCCACATTGTCACACCCTCAAAATCCACTAACGGAGTTTTACCGTCAGAGGGTGTGAACTAACAGGATCGGAATCATTAGTTATAACCAAACCATAAAACAAAATTTCAAAACCATGAAAACGTTTACGAGTAACTAAATGCGGAAGCGTAAAAACCTTTAACCAAAAGTTGCGTCACGCAGGACAACTTAAAACCAATGATAACTGTTAAAAGTAAGTTTGCATAACAAAAGCGTTTTCAAGCAATGCATGTTCCTAAACCGCGCGCCCGCCTCGGCTACCTGAGAATAACATACTAAAAGTGTCAACACAAGGTTGGTGAGTTCACAAGTTTATATAAAAAAAAATGTTTAGCGTTTGCGTTCAGCGTTTTGCGTTAAGCGTTTTGCGTTACAGCGTTTTGCGTTACAGCGTTTTGCGTTACAGATAGTGTTATGTCAATTATATATCTGTAGGTAGCTAGCCTATAAAACAAGTATCACTAAGTGTTCTACACCGAAGCTGACTGTTTATCAATTTGCCTTGCCACCAGGTCGTCCAGACCATGGTATGTGTTTAGCCAAGATTACACCCGCTCGACATCCAGTCGAGTTTAGCGTTGGGTGGGGTTTGTCAAACCCAGTAGTACTACTCAACAGTGACTCGCTATTATCCAAATATTAACCGGTTCGATGTTATGAAGGACTTTAGTTTATGCGTTTGCCACTTAGTCTTTACAAGTGATATATAATCTATATTAACAAAATCTTAAATGCGTTCGGAGTATGTTATCTCCCCCAAGAGAAAAGCGTTTAAAAAGTTTAAAAGGGGAAAGTGAAACTCACTGTTTGCGAAGAAATTCCCAAATTAAATCACCAAGATGCGCGTCACAGAAAAACTCTCTCTAGCGTTCTAAAACAACAAAGAGATTTTTCTAAGTGTCGGAATATTATCGAGTCTCTAGGCCCGGCACATAATACCTATGCACATAACATGTGTCGTGTTTCGTTTGTGAATCGTGTGTGACTTTAACAAGTGTATTTGTGACATATTACATGTGTAAGCAATCATATACGTGTCATGTATTCATAAAGTACATCACTAGCTATTACTCCCCGTAAGGGCATTTTGGTCAAATCATGAAAATTAACTAGCCATTATTCCCCATAAGGGCAATTTGGTCAAATTATGACAATCAATTAGCAATTATTCCCCGCAAGGGTAATTTGGTCAAAACATAACAATTATATAGCAAGTATCATGTTTCATGCGTTTTCACAAAACTCAGCAGCTAGTTTCACCGAGACAGAAATTCTACTTGAAAGATTGTACTATTCCACCGATCATAGCATCTCAATTAATTTACCAAAAATCATCACAGAAGCGTATATGTCTTAGGTTTCCAGAACATATTTTATTATATTTTCATTCCACATAGTTTTCTCACAATCATCAAATCATTACAGCAAACTCATAACAGTCAAATTCATGCGCAACAGAATGTTATTTGCAATTCCCGTTAAACGAAAAATCCAATAAATGCAAGACCACTTGGGTTAGGTTCCTAACTCAATGAGTCAACTTCCAGAAGTGGAACCAACCCAATTGGTCTCGTAGTTCATGAGATATAACATTTACAAAACAACCTAACAGCAGGTCTAACAGCTCAGCTTTGCACAACGTTTTTGTAAAATCATAAAAGTTCACTTCTACACGTCAAAAAATTGCAAATTTATAATTCTTTAGAAACTAGACTCAACCTAGTTTACTGTAGTATCAATAATCTCAACCAATTTTCACATTTACACTTCGTTACACTCACTTAAACATCAAATACACATTCTGTCCAGAAACTGTTTGCATCCAAACTCAACATATTAACTATCTATGAACTATCATGCATTCATATAACACTCTAGACTCCATAAACACCATCCATGCACATCAATTACACCTTTACATACATGATTAGGGTTTTTGTTTGAACTCAAATCAAAGACACAACAATTAACGTGTAACAATATCAATACTAGTTATCATATCATTATCAAATCAACAACAATCATAGTAACACAACACCATATCAAAATCGGCAGCTAGGGTTTGTGATTAACCCAACAAACATCAAAATCAAGTATAAAGGATGCATAGGATAATCGATTATACCTTCCTAGCACCTAATTCTTCAATCAAAAGCTTGAAATCCTAGTTGTATGTGTGTGTATAGGTGACGGCAGCCAAGGGTGATGGAGGGTGGGTTTCCGATCGGGGTAGGAGGAAAAGAAAAGAAAAAGTGTGTTAGGGTTTGTTAATTGTTATTATTTATAGAATACTATGTTACACTTTGGGCCCTCCACTTCTAAGTATTACTTTTCCTAGCTTAAACTAACTTGTTTACATCTTGAGTTTACGTTTATAACCATGTTATCACATAACACATAAGTCTAACACATAGTTATCACATAATTACTGTTCTGACGTTTTTCGTTTATTCACCAATCATTTGCGTCAACTCGTTTGCGTTTCGGTGCAATTCCCGAAAGACTACACATGTAGTAAGTGTTAAGCGTCATTTAAACCCTAGTTTAAATGTAATGAGGTGTGCGTTATAGATTCAGTGATCTTTATGTTTGAATTGACGGGGTTGAGTTAACGGAGTTAACCTGAAATTGACGATTGTCACACACATCTACCACCACCACCTGATTCCCACCACTGCTGCGGCCCTCACCACCACTTTCTCCGGCACCATCTACTCCTCCATTTGATACATGACCTCCAATTGTTTCTCGATCTCTAACACCGGTTCCAATGCCAGTATCTTCGGTACCTCTGACTATGACGTTGATGACTACTGCTATGTCGGATCTGTATCTTGGAGATGTTTTACAGACGGTGTTAGCACGTATATCGAGTTCTTGACCTACTACTCCTTCTACACCAGTTAGTCCGACAGTGTTGCCAAGACCTGAGCAATCTTTCATAGCCTTTAATCATCCTCAGGGTCCTATGCAACCAATTCATCCGAAATTTTATGGTATGTCTCCTCAGGCTCAGATGTTTCATTTGCTGAATCTGCTACATCTACAGCAAACTTAAATGCAAGCAGATCGAGCTTCTCAAGAGCATGTGTAGCGGAATATGTTCAAACATATTCAATTTATTTAGAAAGAGAATAGGGAATTGAAGGCCCTGGTTGCTGCTCAGGGGGAGAGATTGGATTAGCAAGACGAGATTATTCTTCAACTTACGTGCAAAGAAGACGAACTGAAGAAGTTGAGGAATGATGATGAAGATCCGGATATGGGTGGTGTAGGTGACCAGCAACCGGGCAGTAGTAACATACTGTTGGCGGGTAATCAAGCTGGGTCGACTGTTAGTGGAAGTGGTGAGGGAAATAACATGCAGATCATTCCCTACAAGGACTACATGAGAGCAAAGCCAATTGATGTGATTCCGGCTAACATGATTTTGTTCGTGGGGTTGAACGGGATCATTTATAGTATGGTTAATGCGGATGAGATCGAAGAGGGTGAATTTGTTGATCATTTACTAACTAAAGAACAAATTTCCCTGCTTCTGGATCTAAACGAGGACGAGGTGGAGGAATTAGGAAAGACAGTGGATGTGGATATCCAGTTTTAGGAAAGTAATAATCCAGGCATTCCGCGTGGGAATGTTCCTGAGTATGAGGAAGTAGAGTTGGAAGATGTGACTACTGAGGAGTATCCCGATATGTACACGTCGACAAATTCAGATTCGGGTATTCCGTTTTTCACAACAGAACATTTTGAAGCAACAGAACAGCGTCTACGTGAAGAAAGGGATAGGTGGAATAAAGAGGCTGAGACGAGTCATCTGTCAGCAAAAGACAAGAAAAGAAAACGTGCTTTGGATGGTATGTTTGGACACAACGTCAAGCGCATGAACAAGATGATCGAGACCTTTCGATACAACGAATAGGAGGAAGTCTGACAATCGAAGGTTCAAGCATCAGCATACCAGATGAAGAAGTACAAGAGTTCGAAAGACACGAAAGGTGACTTGGTCGCGTGGCATTACGATTCAGATCTTAAGGTATATATCGTCAAGTGGGAGCACGGTATTTATTATTTTAAGCGTATTCACGACGTGCTGACGATGCCTCGATGGGATGTGAGAACCTTAGCCAACCGACCGTTTGTTAATCGGGGAAAGGATCAATGGGCTTCTTGGTTCTATGACCATCTCTTGCATGAAACCAGATTCGGTTTCAAGTTCTTCAACCCGCAGGTGCCGACACACAAGTATATCGACGAGATCGATACTCGCACTGGCTGAAGAAAGATGATCTTACAGGTCAAGCTGCCGAAGACAATGAAGAGGGCACCGATGAAGATCTTCCCTCAGAGTATTTTCACCATGTTCAACCGATGGTATTATGATAATCGAACGGGTGAAGCGGTTATCGTATTGGGTACCGGGTCAAACACGAGGTTCATACATGTTATTGATCCGATGTGGCTCGTTAACTTATCGGAGTCTGATAACGATGCATTATTTCACAATCAGATCTGATTCGCTAACGTAAGTGACTACGATCTTGCTATGCAATTTCAACGTGTTGTTCGCATGTGTTATGCATTCAAGATTCACAGTTGCAATGACTGGAAGACAAAGATGTTCTAGAAGTGAAGTATAAAGAGCTCGACATAAGGGGGAGTTTGTTGATACACGATTTGAGCGTCTCGGTCTTTTTTTATATTATTATTATTATTATTATTATTATATATTTTATTAATGTAAGGGTATTTTGGTAAATAACCCATTCGCTCCATTGTAAGACCATTCATTACCCCGCAATGAATGAGTCACATTCGTCATAATGTAAGCCACATTCGTTAACCAAGATTAACGAATGTGACACACGAATGTGGGGGCCTTTCGTTTAGTAAATGTATAACGAATGACTCTGTTCATTCGTTAAGGTTAATGTAACGAATGACACATTCATTGAGTATTAACTTAACGAATGTGGTCATCTTCTTATATATACCCTGTTATGTATTCATTAATGTAATGAAGTTTTCGAGATTTGTCTATGTACTGTTACTCTGCCAAATTTCTCTCAGATTACACACACAAATACACTCGTTCTAATCGTAATCATAACATGAACTTCACGTTGTCATCAACGATCTAGATCAGCAGCCCGTAGACCACCTAAAAAAGAATATTTATTATTTGAGCCATATCCTGACATAAGAAGGCCGACAGGAGCAATACTTGAAATAGCAATCCATAAAAAAACACCAATACTGAGATCGGCTAGAACAAGGTGATAACCAAAAGGAATTACTAAATAACTTAATAAAATTGATATGACTGCTATAGATACAGGCTTCCTTAGAATACATTTGTAAATTCTGATTAATATGCTTTTGTCTCGTTTGATATAGGCAAAGATAGAAGTCTTATTCCCACTAACTTCTAACCCCTGGGAAATATACCGGTTAGTGAACTAATAGATCCCTATGCTATAAAATTCGCTAACGGTAAACGTATAAGTGCTAACCAAATATTCCAAAACTGCCCGTTATCATAAAGGACCAACCGATTCTTATTGATCTTCTCCTCGTGGAGTTGAGAAGTTTTGATATAATTTTCAGTATGGACTGGTTAGTTAAATTCAAGGCGGAAATCGTTTGTAATAATAAGATAGTTAAAATTCCTCGTTCGGATAATGAAGTGATTATGGTACAAGGAGAGAAATTAATGCAAGAACACTCTTGCCTAATAGCCGTTCAAGCCCAACACTTTGGCCCAAGGCCCAACGACTTGGTCCAAGGCCCAACACTTGGCCCAAGGCCCAACAACTTGGCCCAAGGCCTAATTACTTTACCTCAGCCCCTAAAACCTTTCAACTAACCAAATCCACCGGTTAAGCCTAAAACGAACTTATCGATTAATAACGAGTAAAACGTGTAGATTTTAGCATGCGAAGATGCATTTAATTACATAGGATAACCTTTGAAATAAATTATTAAATTTTTACCAGACTTTAATAAATGTCTTAGGTTTATAAAAATATTTTTATTATATTTTTCTATCTGACACAAAAATTATAAAAATTCCTCCAACACTGCAAGGTACGTGCAGCTATTTCAGTGCGCAACACAGCAAGTGTTTACGCCAAGGATGTATGACCTTTCTGGCAAATGTAACTGTAAATAACTCTTAAAAAAACATATAGAAGAGATCCCCGTAGTGCGGGAAAACCCTGATGTCTTTCTGTAAGGCCCCGAACCCCGGGAGCCCCACAGTTGGTATTCATACAAAATACTTATTAAAATAATTAAAACTTGAAAACGGTTTCTTCCATTAAAATAAACATCTCAGAGTGTAAATTCAGCGGAAAACATAAATAGTGAAGTAAGCTCCCTAAAACCCGGGAATTTTGCCCAAAACCAATTTTTTTAAATATAATTCGTAAAACCATTTAAAATAAAATTATTCAGATTACATTCTTCCATCCACGTATGCCCGTCACCGTCCAAGTAGCTTCGTGTACGTGTAAGCGATAAGGCATCCTCTTCCTAACCTAAAACTCACACTAACATGCACACAAAGTCAGCTTGAGCTGAGTGAGTTCAAGTTTTAAGTAAGTAATACCAGTAGTAACAATTATGTTAGTCATACCAAAAGTTTAAAAATAAAAGAGTGCATCCATTAAATCATCATTACCGAAAACTAAACATTCTCGTACATACATATACAAAATGTATATATAAACATCCTTTCAAGTACATCCCTATATATATAACAATATATGTATATATTAACATCCACGTATAACATCAGGGTCGAGCAAACGTACAACCCAAACACGTAACATCAACGCATGCAAACACAAAGTAGGCATACGCAACATCAGTAGTCGAAACGACTACAACATCGCCAAATATAGGCCAAGCAATAATGTATACACACACACACATATATATATATATAACATCCCAAGGCCTAACATATACTAGAAAGCCAATATAAAATCGTTTAAAACATTTCATCTAGTAAGAAAACACTTAGGTGTGCATGCTAGCCCAAAATTTAAAAAAAGTTAAAAAGGGCATCATGAACTCACCTGAAATCAATCGAACACCTGCAACGAGCTAGGAAATCCCTAAGTGCACAATCACAAGCAAGGGCCTGTAAATTATACACAACGCGTTACTAAACTAGACCGTAAGAACACTCTTGCCTAATAGGACGTTCAAGCCCAACACTTTGGCCCAAGGCCCAACGACTTGGTCCAAGGCCCAACAAATAACCAAATCCACCGGTTAAGCCTAAAACGAACTTATCGATTAATAACGAGTAAAACGTGTAGATTTTAGCATGCGAAGATGCATTTAATTACATAGGATAACCTTTGAAATAAATTATTAAATTTTTACCAGACTTTAATAAATGTCTTAGGTTTATAAAAATATTTTTATTATATTTTTCTATCTGACACAAAAATTATAAAAATTCTTCCAACACAGCAAGGTATGTGCAGCTATTTCAGTGCGCAAAAAATGGTTTTATTTTTATAAAATTCATTACTGAACCAAATTAAACGATTCCAATTGGGTTTGGTTCCTAACTCAAAATAATAACTTCCAGAAGTGGAACCAACCAATTTGGATCTGTCGAAAAAAGGTTATGACGTCGGGAAGACAGACCAGAATCCGTCATCCCGCATCAGTTTTGACACTCGATTTTATAAATTCATAAAAACCATTCAAATCTCGTCCAAAAATTAAGTATTATACCTTTCTGGAAACTAGACTCAAAGTAGAACATCATGGAATTAAGAATCGATAAAAAACAATGTACTATCATCACGTTACAGACCCTACAATAAACGTATACGAATCTGTCAGCAAACTGTTATCATCAAAACTCAACCTTAACGACCAATAAGCGTGTTAATATGATCAATTAAGGTGTAAAAGACATGGGGAATCATAAAACCGACCTTGAATTGAAGTTTTCACGGCTGAAACTTGGCTGGGCAGAAGAAAAACGAGCAGGGGGGCTGTTCTTCGGCCGATCGCAGCTGGTAGGAGTTAGGGTTAGGGTTAGTTTTGTTTTATGATATAAAAACAAAAGTTACATCCAAGTCCCTCCAAATTGAAGTATAAGGCATTATGGAAGAAAAGTTAAATGGTTTAACGTACCGAGATGACGTAAAGGCTTCCGAGACACGTCGGATAAATCCCGAGAATTATACATACTTTACAAGCCTTAATCTCTTGAACCGAAATTAACGGGCGTTACACTTTCCTAATGAACTACCTAGATTACCACCGACCGGACGAGTTAAGTTCCATATTGACTTAATCCCATGATCAGCCTCCATTGCTAAGGCACCTTATCGACTGGCACCCTCTGAGATGCAAGAATTGTCCAGTCAATTACAAGAATTATTAGATAAAGGTTTCATACGACCTAGTTATTGTCCTTGGGAAGCACCGGTGTTATTTTTAAAGAAGAAAGATGGATGCTCTAAGATGTGTATTGATTTCCTGGGAACTAAACAAAATCACTATCAAAAACTAGTATACCCTCCCATGAATAGACGATTTGTTCGATCAACTCCAAGGAGCGAATTACTTCTCGAACATCAACCTTTGATATGGTTACCACCAAATTAAAATTCAAGAGTAAGATGTTCTAAAGCGGCGTTCTGAACTCGGTATAGCCACTATGAATGCTTAGTTATGCCTTTCGGGCTGACTAATGCACCCACAGTTTTCATGGATCTCACGAACCGAGTTTGTAAATCGTACCTCGACAAATTCATTATAACATTATTGATGACCACCTGATATATTCGAAAACCAAGAAAGAACACGAGCAACATTTACGAACAATCTTGGAGATGTTGAGGCAGGAGAAATTGTATACCAAGTTGTACAAGTGCGAATTTTGGCTACAAGGAGTATGATTCTTAGGGCACGTTATTAGTTGACACAGAATTTACCTATACCTGAGCAAAACTGGTAAACACCAGAGTCACCAAGAGAAATTCGCCAAATCTTGGGATTAACTGGGTATTACCGGCGCCTTATTGAAATTTTCTAGTATAGCCCAACCTTTAACCCTCTTAACCTAAAAAGAACCGAGTTATGATTTGGGAGTAGAACAAGAAATGGCTTTTCAATTGCTGAGACAGAAACTTTGTCAAACCCCTATGCTACGTCTCCCAGAAGGGACTGATGAACTTGTAATCTATTGTGATACATCCGAAAATATTTAGGATGTGTACTAATGAATAGAAACAAGGTTATAACATACGCTTCCCAACAATCAAAAGTGCACGAGAAAAAAAAATTATACTATCCTAGACCCGGAGTATGGAACGATTGCTTTTGTACCTAAGGCATGGGAATACTACTTATATGCCATCAAATGCATAAATTACATGAATCACAAAAGCCTATTACCTGAAATTGATCTGACAAAACTAAACATGGGGTAAGGAAGACGAGTAGAGCTGTGGAACAACTGTAATTGTAACACCCCGTAACCGCAGCGGAAACGTAAACGGGATGCAACAGACACCTCTGATATCAACCACATTGTTTATAAAGAAAACTGAATGCATTAATATACTTCAAATTACATTATCTTGTATTTCATTACCGTCTAGGTTATACACACATCATACAATACGATACACAATTCTATTTATTATAATGTATCCTAACATTCAGCACGCAAATCTTACACACATCAAGCACTTAGCACGTAAGCAATTACTTCATCTTAGTTGTACCTGAAAAGCATGTGAGAAAACGGGTCAACTACGAATAGTTGGTGAGTTTCACTAATTTAAGTAATCGATGACAAATCATTATAGTAATCATATATTAGCGATGTAATTATGCTGAGCCCACAAGTGAAACCTCTGTTAACCCAGAGACACATCCAATAACCTCTGGGGACACTGTTAACCCAGAAACACATTTAATAACCTCTGGGGACACTGTTAACCCAGAAACACATCCAATAACCTCTGGGGACACTGTTAACCCAGAAACACATCCAATAACCTCTGGGGACACTGTTAACCCAGAAACACATCTAATAACCTCTGGGGACACTGTTAACCCAAAAACACATTTAATACCCGCTGGGGACACTTTTAACCCAGAAACACATTTAATACCCTCTGGGGACACTGTTAACCCAGAAACCCATTTAATAACCTCTGGGGACACTGTTAACCCAGAACACTGTTTCGGGCCTTACAATGTTAGCAACTCTGACAATTACCATCTTAATACATTACAGTACGATTCCCGTACAATAAACATTATATAAATACATTCATTTCCATGCGATCAGCATGTACTTAACATTTTGATAGAAACATGCTTTCCGCCCCGGGAAATTATTTAAAACAGTTCAGTAAAAAGGGGCTCGTGAAACTCACCTTAGCACATTCAAGCAGGTAACAACAATCATTATCAGTTAACACGTCCAATCTGTAATATGATCCCTACGATCATTACTATACACTCATTATTAATATAACTTTAATCGTATCAACCGGTACATCTGGGGACACTGTTAACCCAGTCCTGTACTCATTCCGGGGGCAATGTTAACCCAGAAACACTTTTCCGGACTCAGATTGTGATATCGTTTAGAGTTCCATGGTCACAATTGCTATTAGTCGTTTTTTTTTTCTCGTTTTGCGTGCCTAGCACGATTATCTGTTTTTATGTTTCAAAAATGAGTTTGGTCACACACGACCCGAAAATAGTGGTTGTCTGATAATTTAATTTAAAATGTGAAATTATAGCTCGGTTTAGACGTCCCGATTGGCCGCGGGACCCGTTTCCGTCTTTGGTTTACCGGAAACTGTTAAAATAGGTTAAAATTACTCAGATCATCCGAATTATTTTCGGATAATTTATTTTTACTTGTTTAACTCATTTATATGAAAATAGTTCATTTTTAGGGTTTTTATACACCAGTCAGCTCGCTTAAGCGAACTTCACTGGTTTACGCGTTTTAACTTTAAAAGTTTGATAATTAGCACGATTAATTATCCGTTTACTCTCGGATCTTGAAATTTTGCACAAATCACTTTTTAACAGTGGGGAATTTTATAAAAATATTTCCAGAATTAATTCTTATATTTAAAATTTATTTATCTATTTTTAAACACCATTTAAACACTAAATATGTCGTAAATACCAAACGATCTTAGAAAAATCCCAAATTTTTCCTGGATGTCCCCTGCCATCCACATAGTCCCCTGTAATTTTTCCAGAACCAAAATCTTCTTTTACATGCCCTTTTTACCAAAACCGAGCTAGAAATCCCTAGAACTCGTTTAACCGAAAAGCCTACGTAGACTTCTCCAACGGTCCTAAACTTTTGTGTGTGACTTATATATGATATGAAAAGCTTATCTGCAATTTTCCAGAATTTTTCATGATATTTAACTATTTTTCACCCTTTTTGGCCAAAACCGAGCATTAAATTCACCAAATATTCATCCTTTATCCAAAAATTACCAAAAATTCACAGAACTCTTATTTTCATGTGTATAACATCTCTGTAAAATTTCATGACCTAACTCTACATGTATCACAATCTGTCCAAATATCCCAAAACCGAACATAACCGAATATACCTTTCGTTTTCCGCCACTACAAGCTACAAACTCGCCTTTCCGCCTTATCTACTACTACACACAGAGCCTACAGCCAACATACCACAATACCAAGCAAGTTACACTCACGATCAAGCCTCTTACACTATAGTTTCGGTTATGATATAAAAACAAAGATTTTAACCGTAAAAATTCGTTCTTGGCTCGTTTAACTCCTTTCTTGAACCAAGATCCCTTGTATAACTTGTATACATCACTTGATCATGCAAGAATCGGTTTTCATCTTTGAAACCTCATTTTCTTGCAAATAAACTCAAGAAACGAAGATGGAAACGTACATAACTCGACTTTTTACCTCGGTTCTCTTGCTAAAATCTCGGTTTTTGAATCATCTTGTGGAGAGGAAGGATGGATAATATGGAATACTTGTGAAAAAAAAATGAAAGAATGGAATGGGGATAGGGATTCCGATCGGGATTGTTAATGGGGTGGGGTGGGACCCACCCCTTCAATTCTAGCCACATGTTTGGATTCTCGTAATCCGGATAATGTTTTGGATAATCTGGTTCAGTTCGTTTTTCGGTTAAACGTTTAATTCGGCTTAAAACGAGGCTAAAACGGTCGTTTTTCGACTTAAAATAAAATTTATATAAAACCGATTTAAAAACTTTAAAAACTTAATCCATGACATTTATTAACTTGAAACATCATATTATTAGTTATTACGCATCTTTTTCGGCTTGATCGATCGTCTCTTGCTCGGTTTGGTATTAAAGGTTTTGTTTAACGTACCGACGTACTATTAAATCGAAATCCTTTTTCTGTGCTTTAATCCACTTATCCCGAAGCTTTAATACTTCGTAACATCACTAAATATCATATATCTCGTCTATAATTGAACCCTCGATTCATCCGGGTTTCAATAACTATCGATCGTTTGATCGCATATTCAATACGGGGAACTATATATTCAAGTACAATCAATACAATGAACCATGTATTCTCGTATGATTACCATGGTAACTCATGTACCCGACATTACATATGACGTAACTAACGTCTATCGGTTAGGGTATACCTGATTTCGTCGGAATCGTTACATTCTCCCCCCGTTAAGAAATTTCGTCCTCCAAATTTTACACGCCCACCATCTCCTTTCGAGAGAAAGGTGGGGGGGTTTTTTTTTTCCTTCAGAATTCACCCTCGCGTTACCAAGTATAATCTGGTCCTCGCTGTGAATTCCACTTAATCTTAATTAATAAAGCTTGGTATGTCCAAACTGTTTAGTTTTCCCGTCTACTATCTCTACGGAATTAGTTATGATATCAAGCATGTCTTCTATGAGTACCTCTATTACTAGTACTTTCGTTGCCTCATCGCTTAGGCACTTTTCAATCCGTATACATGGCAAAATATCATGTATAGTACTTAGCCCCTGGAGTACTTTAATCGATAAACTAAATGACCAACCATGGAGATAGTTCTCATGGGGTCCAATATATTAAGAAGCTATTTTCGGTTTTGCCAAACCTCATATCACCTCTCTCTAAAGTGATGCCTTAAAATGCCTTGTCACCTCTATTCAGTGACAATGGTTTCCTTTGAACATTGGCATAAACCCTTTGCCAATCACGCGCTGCTTTCAACTTGTCTTAAATATTATAAATCCGATTGGTTGTTTCTCGAATCAATTCAAATCTTATGGCTTGATCGACGCCCATTTTCAATTTAACAAATTGGTGATAACTACTTCACCCATAGAAAGCTTCAAGCTCTCGATGCTTCATTCCCCTCCTTCCAATAATGGAAGTGGGATGACTATTTCGATCTGAGATCATTGAAAATGGTACTCCACGACGAGTTACCGTTTCATCATCATGAATTTGGGCGAGAATTCATTGTGGTAATCGTCATAGATTGGGATGAAATGCGAGGACTGGTTAATCGATCCGCGATTACCTAACTTACCTCATGCCTTTGATATATCATGGGAATTTGCGTCCCGAAATCCATTGTAATTTATTCCCACTATCATTGGCGAATTTTTCTGTCGTTGCGGCGTTCCCTAGGGTTTTCGGTGTGCAGCCTTATCTCTTGCATAACTCAATATTCACCAATACACGTAACCATATCTTTCTCCAAACTCGACCATTAATAAAAATCCTTTCAGATATCCGTATCATCAATAGTCAAATCTGATCCCGAATGTATGGATTATTTCGATCTATGCGCTTCGTCAATGATTAATTCACGAAGGTCATGGAGGGTCGGGATCCAAACCCGATCTTTGAAATAGAGAATTTCGTCCACGCACTTGTTCGAAATTCTTCTCGTTGCCGTAAAGTTCCTCCTTTTCCAATTGTTCCTCTCTCAACGCCTCACGTTGAGCGACTCGAATCAGGTCCGGAAGGTTCGACTGAACTATCATCCCCAGCGCTCGCACTCGCAATGGCTTAACCCAATCCTTCCTACTCAAGGCATCGGCTACGACGTTAGCCTTGCCGGGGTGATAACGGATGTCACAGTCATAATCGCTTAACAACTCAACCTATCTTCGATGAATATGAGACTGCGGTCTCTTATCATCTATAAAATTTGTATAATTGCGTCGTACAAAGGATTATGGGTTGGGTAATGCTAAAATTTCTTTAATAACCCGCTGATAGTCTCCGGCTAGTCCTAAAAATTGGCGCATTCCCTTTGGCGCCTTGGGTGACTGCCAATTTTAATGGTTTCCATCTTATTTGGATCTATGTGAAATCCTTGTTGCTTTACAATATGACCAAGGAATTATGCCTTCTTTATTCAAAATCACATTTCGAAAACTTCGCGTACAACTCCTCTTGCTTTAACACTTCCACAATTTTCCTTATCCGTCGTTCGTGCTCTTCTTCACGTTGCGAATATATCAAGATATCATCAATGAATTTTTATGACAAATTTGTCAAAATAAAGTTTACAGACTCGGTTCATGAGTTCCATGAATGCTGCCGGCGCATTTGTTAGCCCGAAAGGCATAACTAAGAATTCATAATGGCCGTAACGAGTCCGAACGCTGTTGTTGCAACGTCCTCCTCTTGGATTTTTCATTTGGTGATAACTATATCTAAGATCAATTTTCTAAAAATAAATCGCCCCTTGCAATTGGTTAAATAGATCATTTACTTCGAAGAAGTGAATACCTATTCCTGATCGTCACTTTATTCAATTCTCCCTAATCAATACATATCCTAACACTTCCGTCCTTCATTTCCCAAATAACTCTGTGCACCCCATGGTGACTAACTAGGTCGTATAATACCTTATCCAACAATTCTTGTAACTGATAGAATAATTCTTGCATCTCGGACGGTGCAAGTCGGTAGGATGCTTTAGCAACAGGGCCAGCTTGAGGTATTAAATCGATTCTGAATTCGACCTATCGGGTTGGCGGTAATCCAGGAAGTTCTTCTGGGAAAACTTCTGGATATCTAAGTATCACCGAAACATCTTCTACATGTTTTCATTTAAATACTTTGGCAATCGCGTTTGTTAAATACACCACGTCTTCTTGTCGTAAATATTATAACATCTCAAGATGAGATTAGAGTGGTAACATAATACCGTACACTTTTCTCTGTATCTAATCGCTTGATCGACCGAAAGAGAGCTTCTAATCATCTTCTTGTCCTATTTGATCTCAGCTTCATGTTGAGTTAGCCAATCCACGTTAACTATTACGTCACAACTTCTTAACTTTACTGGTCGTAGGTTAATAAGGGAAGGTTAATCGTTCAGAATAATAGGACAATTCCGAACAATTTAATTAACCATTAGGGATTTACCGTTAGCGATTTTACCGTATGGGGTTCTATAGTTTCACTAATCGGTATCTTTCCAATTGATAGGTGGTTAGCAGGAACTAACTTCTATCAACGACCGTAAAAATATCACTGAAGCCTATTGATTTAAAATTACAACGTACTTAATACCACTTTTGGATCATGACGTGCTTTATTTGAATTACTCACAAAAGCACGGCTCCTTGCTTGATCAGAGGTTGATGCTTGTCATGAGGTTCATCTTCCAACAACACCTTGGTTCACTTTGGGCAATTTCTCTTGAAACGTTCTGTACTGCCACATTCATAGCAAGTACAACTGTTTGGCATAATTTGATTTCTTTGGATGGATTGTTATTGAAGTTGTTGGGTTCGGAGTGGTTGTACACGAATGGGTTGGGGTTGTCGGTTCACAGGGCTTCACTTGGTTCTACAATTGTGGCATTAGGTCCATCTTTACCACACCTGTGGCCTACTATCACTCGACATTCTTCTTCCTTTATCATTTCTCTTCTTTAACACTCGACGTTTCACCTAACGTCCTTCCATTCCGCTTCCCATAGAGTCAAATATATCAAGGTTGGCTTGTGACACAACCCTTCCAAAAGTTGTATATTTTACAGGGTTGACTATACTCCTTATCGATGGAGTTAGTCCCCAATATTGCGCTCACTTCGCTTAGTTTCAGGAGTAATTAGCCATGTTACCAGACATGACAATTCCTTCAAACGATTAGCGTTTTCTAAGTGATCAGCATACAACATTTCTACCTTCCATAGTTCAGTTTCCAACCTCTGAACTTAATTACTCGAATAAAAGTGCTCTAGCACAAGAATTTTAAATTTCGACCACATCATCTGAGCAAAAATTTTCTAACTATTGTTTTGTACCATCGTGTTCCATCACGATACAATATAATCTACCAACATATCTGTAGCATACATCACTACACAATGTTCTAGACTCTTACCAATATCCTTAACCATTTCGATCTTTTCTATCCACTCGCTAATCTATTCCTCCCTTTACCATCAGTAAACTATTAATAATCCCCTTAACACAACCGATAAACATATCCTTCATACCGGATCTAATTCATTACGACTACTATTCATGTTTAGTTTATAACTAATACTTGTAGTCATAATAGCATTCGGTGGGACATTATCACTCGTAGTAATACCACTAAGAATTGAAATATTCATAATCATGTGATTACTCGATCTATAATTCTACGATTACATTTGCATCAACACTAGCAGTGATCTGTGATACTACATTCGGTATCATCATCTGCTATCTTTGAGCAATCAACCGAATCATATCAATCTCCGTCATTGGAGTTACTCTTTTTATGTCATTCTGCCGTACTCATCCCGTACGCAGTAATCAATACTAATCTCACCGTATAACTCGTTACCAGTTCAATCATAACAGCAGGTACACATACACACCAAATATTATCATACATATTACACATACCAGTATCTAGTATATATGTCCCACAAGTATAATAACATATGGACTTAACCTGACGTCGGTTAACTTTTAAATACGCTTCATAACCCTTGTCACCAACTGACATAGAGATCTTTCTCAACAAAGATCAATGTTTAATATGCTTGATTTCAATATCCTTCTGCATGTCAGCATAACCGTTACATGCTCACCGTGAGCACCAAACGATTACATACCATGGAGTTATAATGTCCGTGTTTATTCGTATATCCGGCATACACAGTATACTTCCTACGAACGAACAACCAACTATACTATAATGATTCCAACACTTCTTTGTGTATAGGTAATCATTCTATTCGAGCATACATGGGTGTAGACATCTAACGGATGCAAGGATAACATAGGGAGTTGCAAGGTTCAAGGTAATTGCGCAACATGGGTTGCCTTCAAATATTATTAATTACTATTATGGGAAACTCTACACTTGCTCAGTCAATGTCCTCAGGCGTTCTAGGTTTGCTAAAATCGGTAATTCTCGATCTGAAGTTGGTCTGTCTCATATGTTTGTGAGTGAGCAATACATATATATATATTTCTATATATTATTTTATTTTATTTTATTTTATTTATTTATTTATTTATTTATTTACTCCTTTACCTTAATGGAATAAGAATAGGTTCAGGTACGGATCCGTCTGTACGTGAGGCTCGACGGTTCGGGTGAACATCTGGGGTTATTAGGATATACGGTACCGGTGTTGGTAGGGTAAGGGATTCATCAATTTTGGTTGGGAGTGACGGTTACTAGATATTTCTGGTTAATGTCAAACGGGAGATCTAACTTGGTACTATCATAATTATGACCCGATAAGTCAGACTCATCATCAACCGATGCTCTTAGAAATTTCGGCATCCTCGGTACTTTTATTATTTCATCCCCCGGTTCCTTATCCGGGTCCCATTTCTGAATACATGTACCCACAAGATATGCACGTATATATATATATATATACACATTAGCACACATAAATAATATTATATACTTTACACATATGTTGTCATTTTTACCTATTAATGTACCCCGTGACTTCCCCTGAATTCCCTCGTGCGGACAAGTCTGTTATTATGTTCCGGACCATAACAACTCACTTGTCCATCCAAGTTCATCCAGACCTTGTCACTATAAATTATTAGTTGATATTCAGATCCTATAATACTTGAGCTACTGGTTATATTTTAGGTATCTTTTTAAAGACATCCTAATTCTTTTATAACCAATGGCTCTGATACCAAGTTCTGTAACACCCCGTAACCGCAGCGGAAATGTAAACGGGATGCAACAGACACCTCTGATATCAACCACATTGTTTATAAAGAAAACTGAATGCATTAATATACTTCAAATTACATTATCTTGTATTTCATTGCCGTCTAGGTGATACACACATCATACAATACGATTCACAATTCTATTTATTATAATGTATCCTAACATTCAGCACGCAAATCTTACACACATCAAGCACTTAGCACGTAAGCAATTACTTCATCTTAGTTGTACCTGAAAAGCATGTGAGAAAACGGGGTCAACTACGAATAGTTGGTGAGTTTCACTAATTTAAGTAATCGATGACAAATCATTATAGTAATCATATCTTAGCGATGTAATTATGCTGAGCCCACAAGTGAAACCTCTGTTAACCCAGAGACACATCCAATAACCTCTGGGGACACTGTTAACCCAGAAACACATCCAATAACCTCTGGGGACACTGTTAACCCAGAAACACATTTAATAACCTCTGGGGACACTGTTAACCCAGAAACACATCTAATAACCTCTGGGGATACTGTTAACCCAGAAACACATTTAATACCCTCTGGGGACACTGTTAACCCAGAAACACATTTAATACCCTCTGGGGACACTGTTAACCCAGAAACCCATTTAATAACCTCTGGGGACACTGTTAACCCAGAAAACTGTTTCGGGCCTTACAATGTTAGCAACTCAGACAATTACCATCTTAATACATTACCGTACGATTCCCGTACAATAAACATTATATAAATACATTCATTTCCATGCGATCAGCATGTACTTAACATTTTGATAGAAACATGCTTTCCGCCCCGGGAAATTATTTAAAACAGTTCAGTAAAAAGGGGCTCGTGAAACTCACCTTAGCACATTCAAGCAGGTAACAACAATCATTATCAGTTAACACGTCCAATCTGTAATATGATCCCCACGATCATTACTATACACTCATTATTAATATAACTTTAATCGTATCAACCGGTACATCTGGGGACACTGTTAACCCAGTCCTGTACTCATTCCGGGGGCAATGTTAACCCAGAAACACTTTTCCGGACTCAGATTGTGATATCGTTTAGAGTTCCATGGTCACAATTGCTATTAGTCGTTTTTTTTCTCGTTTTGCGTGCCTAGCACGATTATCTGTTTTTATGTTTCAAAAATGAGTTTGGTCACACACGACCCGAAAATAGTGGTTGTCTGATAATTTAATTTAAAATGTGAAATTATAGCTCGGTTTAGACGTCCCGATTGGCCGCGGGACCCGTTTCCGTCTTTGGCGTACCGGAAACTGTTAAAATAGGTTAAAATTACTCAGATCATCCGAATTATTTTCGGATGATTTATTTTTACTTGTTTAACTCATTTATATGAAAATAGTTCATTTTTAGGGTTTTTATACACCAGTCAGCTCGCTTAAGCGAACTTCACTGGTTTACGTGTTTTAACTTTAAAAGTTTGATAATTAGCACGATTAATTATCCGTTTACTCTCGGATCTTGAAATTTTGCACAAATCACTTTTTAACAGTGGGGAATTTTATAAAAATATTTCCAGAATTAATTCTTATATTTAAAATTTATTTATCTATTTTTAAACACCATTTAAACACTAAATATGTCGTAAATACAAAACGATCTTAGAAAAATCCCAAATTTTTTCCTGGATGTCCCCTGCCATCCACATAGTCCCCTGTAATTTTTCCAGAACCAAAATCTTCTTTTACATGCCCTTTTTACCAAAACCGAGCTAGAAATCCCTAGAACTCGTTTAACCGAAAAGCCTACTTAGACTTCTCCAACGGTCCTAAAATTTTGTGTGTTACTTATACATGATAAGAAAAGCTTATCTGCAATTTTCCAGAATTTTTCATGATATTTAACTATTTTTCACCCTTTTTGGCCAAAACCAAGCATTAAATTCACCAAATATTCATCCTTTATCCAAAAATTACCAAAAATTCACAGAACTCTTATTTTCATGTGTATAACATCCCTGTAAAATTTCATGACCTAACTCTACACGTATCACAATCTGTCCAAATATCCCAAAACCGAACATAACCGAATATACCTTTCGTTTTCCGCCACTACAAGCTACAAACTCGCCTTTCCGCCTTATCTACCACTACACACAGAGCCTACAGCCAACATACCACAATACCAAGCAAGTTACACTCACGATCAAGCCTCTTACACTATAGTTTCGGTTATGATATAAAAACAAAGATTTTAACCGTAAAAATTCGTTCTTGGCTCGATTAACTCCTTTCTTGAACCAAGATCCCTTGTATAACTTGTATACATCACTTGATCATGCAAGAATCGGTTTTCATCTTTGAAACCTCATTTTCTTACAAATAAACTCAAGAAACGAAGATGGAAACGTACATAACTCGACTTTTTACCTCGGTTCTCTTGCTAAAATCTCGGTTTTTGAATCATCTTGTGGAGAGGAAGGATGGATAATATGGAATACTTGTGAAAAAAAAATGAAAGAATGGAATGGGGATAGGGATTCCGATCGGGATTGTTAATGGGGTGGGGTGGGACCCACCCCTTCAATTCTAGCCACATGTTTGGATTCTCGTAATCCGGATAATGTTTTGGATAATCTGGTTCAGTTCGTTTTTCGGTTAAACGTTTAATTCGGCTTAAAACGAGGCTAAAACGGTCGTTTTTCGACTTAAAATAAAATTTATATAAAACCGATTTAAAAACTTTAAAAACTTAATCCATGACATTTATTAACTTGAAACATCATATTATTAGTTATTACGCATCTTTTTCGGCTTGATCGATCGTCTCTTGCTCGGTTTGGTATTAAAGGTTTCGTTTAACGTACCGACGTACTATTAAATCGAAATCCTTTTTCTGTGCTTTAATCCACTTATCCCGAAGCTTTAATACTTCGTAACATCACTAAATATCATATATCTCGTCTATAATTGAACCCTCGATTCATCCGGGTTTTAATAACTATCGATCGTTTGATCGCATATTCAATACGGGGAACTATATATTCACGTACAATCAATACAATGAACCATGTATTCTCGTATGATTACCATGGTAACTCATGTACCCGACATTACATATGACGTAACTAACGTCTATCGGTTAGGGTATACCTGATTTCGTCGGAATCGTTACAGTAATTATGAAAACCGATGCCTTAAGATGAATGGATAAATTTAAACAATAGAAAGTACAAGCATTTGAAACGATTTTTTAGACAAACCTTATCAGGCAAATTCATATCGCCCAAAAGAGAGCCCTAAGAGACTAACATTTAGCAAACAAGACTTGTACGGGAATGAGCAGAACTTTAAAAAGAAAACCGATGAAATTCTATACTTCAAACAAACCGAGTCTGGATTCCAACTCTTGGTAACTTATGGGGCTTGATCATGGACGAAGCACATAAGTCCAGATATTTCAGTCATTCGGGAACTGATAAGAAGTACAAATATTTAAAGGAATGTTATTGGTAGCCTGGTATGAAGAAAGATATAGCTATATATATCGGTAAATGGCTGACTCGTGCTAGAATTAAGAAAGAGTGTCAAAACCCCTTGGTAAAGTTATAACAACCGGAAACACCCAGTGGAATTGGGAACAGATTACTATGAGCTTTGTAACAGACTTTCATAAATCGCCCCGAGAACACAGTGTAGTCTGGGTAATAATTAACCGGCTAACTTAATTTTCACACTTTCTCCCAATCCATAACAACTACACAACTGAAAGGCTCACCTACCATTATATTAATCAAATCATATCTCGGAATGGCGTGTCTAATCCAATCATTTCAAATTGACAGATTCATTTCACCTCTTATTTTTGGCAAACTTAGGAAACCGAATCGGTTTAAGCACGACCTGTCATTCCCAAACAAACGATTGATCTAGACGAACTACATAGACACTAGAGGAATTACCTTCTACCTATATATTAAACCTTAGAGAAATTAAGACCAACATTTTCCACTTGTCTAATCCTCGTATACTAATAGTTATCATAATATTATACGGGCGGCACTATAACTGGTATAATACAAGCAAGAACATGAATCGATACTTTATTAGACTAAAAGTTGGCAACACTCAAAATGAAAATCCGATTTGAATCCAAAAACCATAAATAAAGCTCGTAAAATTCAAAAAACAAACTGAAAGCCGCCTAAGACTCACAAAAGAACTATAACGATGTATGTAGTAAATTGTTGACTTTTTAAAGGTGCTATTTTAGTTGAGGAAAATGATACGTTTGTTGGACTCAGTATGCCCAAGACACATATTATTATGATGTGACTAGTACGTCATGATCCAAGTCGGGTCATACCCAAAAACAAGATAGACAAACACCAATAATATTTGTTTATATATGATATGATCATAACAAATAAAAATTAACACATGAGTTATTTGGAAAGGGGTTTTCTAAATACAATGTACTTGTGAAATAAATAAATCATATGGATGATTTATACTTTGAGAGATAGTCTTCCATAATGTTACTTAAGATGGTTAAATAACAATATCTGGAAAAAAAAACATTACCTTGCATGTTACATGTAATGTGTTATATTTATAATGATATAAGTTATAACATATATGTGTATAAATAGAAAGTTGCAAAAACTAATAATAATAATAATAATAATAATAATAATAATAATAATAATAAGAAGAAGAAGAAGAACAAGGAAGGAAGCCCCCCCCCCCCCTCTCCTCTCTTTGAATCTATTATTTTATTATTATTTTGAATGATAGTGGAGACATGCAATGGATGTGATTGGTTCCATGGGTGGTGCCACTTTGAAAGACTTATTTCTTTCTTTCTTTCTCTTTTTTCTCTCAACACAAAACATAACACAAGACACAAGAGGAAAAATCCTCTACTCTCTTCTTCTTCCTCCTCCATTTGGATTCGGCCAAGGGAAGGAACAAGCAAGAGGAGTGCTTTCAAGTGTAAAATCTTAGCTAATCAATGTGTATTGTCGGAGGCTTGGGGTATGCAAGCTTGAGGACCTTCCCATTGAAGTTCTTGCCTTCCTCCCATCCTCTCCTTCACCCGGATTTGATTCTCTTGAAAGGTAGCCTTACATGTATGAACTTATAGTGACATGCATGTGTTTGGTAGTATGTATTTCGTATTTGGATTCGGGCTTGGGTTTTGCATGTGTAAAATCGGTTTTATGCACTATAAACTAACAGGATTTAAAACTTTTATCTGCTGCGTTTTTCATAAAATTGGGATTTTATGACTTTGATAATCTTGTTAAAACCCAACAATGGCTTCAAGAGCCGCTTATACGGATGCATGCTTCATTAGACCCAAAAATTTTCGGGTTTATGGTGGGGTTTACCATATGGCCGAAAATTTTAGGGGTTTTGGTTACCCCATGGTTTTTCAAGATTATACTTTACATGCATGTGGTAATCTTGAAAAATTAAGTCATTTGGATGATTGTTTATTTTATTTGGACAAAAACCCGAAACTTTCGGTTTTGGTTTGTTTGGCTGAAAGTTTCAAGGGGTTAAGGGGAACCAATTTGGGTCTTGTGTTATTGCATATTCGGATATGTAATAGAAGTTCATAACCTAGCCATGGCCTTGTGTTTGGTTGAATGATTGTGTTGATGTGTTTGTTCATTCAAGTGGTTGTTTGTTCATTCGATATGGTTGTAATATTTATTTGGGTTTGTAATCTATTTATTTATTTCAATTGGTTTGTAATAATAAGTAGATTAGGTGCATTTCTTTTACTAGAAAAATGTATTAGATATATTTTGTAAAAGAAGATGCAAGGAAGGAAGCCCAAATAAAATGATGGAGACCACAACACAGGGGTGAACACTTGTAGCATTTGGATGCGGGATCAAGTGGGAGTTCACCGATACAAGTACATCTCCTTTTGAGTCCTTTATGAGAGACCTTTTGACACACTTGTCTTTGGTCAACAAGTGTAGTTAACATTAGGAGGCTATGGTTATGAACTTGTGGTTGTAGGTTTTATACTTGCATGGTTGATTTACTTTAGTTTGTGTTATTGCAATGTGGTTTGCTAATAACTTAAAATCAACAACTAGCATAAAATTAGTTCCTTAGAAATCGTTAGGTAATAAAATTGGTTTTATTAAAGGCTAATGATTTCACAAATAAAATGGGTTTTATTAATAGGAACTTTGAAAATGGGTTTTTCAACTAAGTACCATACATTTGAATGCATGTAAATGGAAGGTACATAAAAGGTTTTCTAATCTAGAATTTTGAATACTAAAATCCCTTTTATAAAATAAGTCGAACACCATCCTTTTATACCACACTAGAATCACTTGGGAACTCAATATAGGATTGAGAGAGCACAGACGGATCTAGATCTTGTGATTACATCGATGTTCATATTGATTCGTTATACAATTAGGCTAGATATACGTTAGTGTGTGTACTATGTGTGTTGAGAGGATAATCGGACAGAGTAACGAGAGGAATCACGGAAATAATAACTGTTTTTTTTTATAATAGTTTACAGGGGGTATATATAGATGATGACCCTATTCGTTAAGATAAGCTTAATGAATAGGTCATTCGTTACAATTACTTAACGAATAAACAAACTTATTCGTTAATACTTTAATGATAGCGAGTAGCCTACATTCGTTATGTTCCATTCATTATTCTTGGTTAACGAATGGGACTTACATTTAAGACGAATGTGCCTTACACTTAGGCATATTTACATTTATAACCCCTATACTATTAAACTATTACATTATCAACCAATAAAGACCGAGACGGACAAAATATGTATCAACAAACTCCCCCTCGTCTCGAGCTCTTTATCTTTCATCTCTGGAACATCTTGGTCTTCTAGTCAACACAACTATGAATCTTGTATGCGTAACAGACTCGAACAACCTTCTGAAACTGCATAGCGAGCTCGTAGTCGCATACGTTAGCAAACCTGATCTGACTTGTAAATAATGCATCGTTGTCAGCTTCAGATAAGTTAACCAGCCACATCGGATCAATCACACGTATTGTCTTCGTGTTTGAACCATGACCGAATACAATAACTGCTTCACCTGTATGATTGTCGTAGTACCAATAATTAAACGACGTGAATAGACTTTGAGGAAATATCTTCATTGGAACCTTCTTCATCGTCTTTGGCGGCTTCACTTGCAATATCATCTTCCTCCAGCCTGTGCGTTTATCAATCTCATTAATATACTTGTGAGTCGGCACCTGTGGCTGGAAGAACTTGAAACCAAAACAGGTTTCATGTAATAACTGCTTATAGAACAACCCAGCCCACTGATCGTTCCCTCGATTCACGAACGGTCTGTTTGCTAGTGTTCTCACATCCCATCTAGGCATAGATAAGATATCGTGTGGGCGTTTGAAGTAATAAATACCATGCTCCCATTTCACGATGTATACTTTAAGTTCCGAATCAAACTGCCACGCAATCAAATCACCCTTGACGTCTTTTGCCGGCTTGTACTTTTTCATCTGGTATGCCGATACTCGAGCCTTTGCCAATTTGACTTCCTCTCGTTCATGATAACGAAAGGTCTCGATCATCTTATTCATCTTTGTTGCATTATGCTCGAACATACAATCCAAAGCACGTTAACTCTTTTTCTCAGTTGCCGAGATGTGACTTGTCTCAGTCGACGCTCTGCTGCATCAAAATGCTCAGTAGTGAAAAATGGAATACCTGAGCCGTTGTTGTTGTTGTCGGTGTAGAACTCAGGGTACTCCTCAGCAGTTATGTCTTCAACTTCCACCTCATCAACATCAGGCACATTCCCGTGTGGAATGCCTGTATTAGTACTTTCCTCTATTTCAATATCCACATCCACAATCTTACCCAACACATCCACCTCATCTTCATTTAGATCCAGAAGTAAGGCAATTTGTTCTTTGTTAACGAATGATCAACAAATTCACCTTCTTCGATCTCATCCACGTTCACCATACTATACACTATTCTGTTCATCCCTACAAATAAAATCATATTTGCTGGAATGACATCAATCGGTTTTGCTCACGTGTAATCCTTGTACGGCACAATCTGCAACTGATTATCTCCAGATCCACCACCAGCACTTGCATCAGTCTTATTACCTGCCGACGGTGTAGAACTGCCGCCCAGTTGCTGATCTACCCCACCACCTGTACCATCTTGATCATCCGTTCTTTAATTTCTTCAACTCATCGTCTTTACAAGTCAACTGAAGAATGATTTCATCATGTTTATCCAATCTCTCCCTTTGAGCAGCAACAAGGGCTCTAAGTTCCCTGTTTTTCAAGTTGAGTGAACTGAATATGTCGCAATAAATTTCTTTGCGCTAGCTCATGGGCAGCTCTGTCAGCTTGCATTTGAGTCTATTGAAGGTGCAACAGATTCATCATATGAAACCATTGAGTTTGAAGATTCAGACCGAAGAAATTAGGATAAACTGGTTGCAACGGACCCTGAGGGCGAGTAAATGTCATATATGAGTGCTCAGGTCTTGGCAACTGTGTCGGTGTAGCAGGAATAGCTTGAGTAGTAGGATGCAGTGTAGGCATACAAGCCAAAACAGTCTGAAGAATGTCACCAAATACAGGATCTGGTCGTGCAGTAGTAATCAAGGTCATAGACGGAGGTACCGGCGACACTGGCATATGAACCGGAGTCGGTGACCTTGGAATTTGCTGAGGCGCAGGAGATGTGGGAATAGGATCTGAAATAGATACAGGAGGAGTAGAACGAACAAACGGTTGACTAGGAATCTCAATTCCTGATCCACGTCTAACCCGTTGCTTCTTTACTTTATCACTCTTCTCCACCATCGGTTCTTTCCCTTTACGTTTACATTTCTGCTCATAACTTAACTCAACTAGTGGTCCTGGACCACCATCACCATCATCACCATTTCCACCATCACCACCTTCACGTTCTGAGTATAGTGGACCTCTCTTATCATCTTGGTCTTGAGCAGCTTCTGCACTTCTTCTTGTATGATAATGTTTCTCTCAGGAGCAAACTTCCTTCGCTTTTAATTTACCGGCCTGAAAGATTTATCTATACCAAGTTTATGAGTAATTATGGATTTAGAGATACCTGTCATATCTTCATGTTTCCAGGCGAAGGTAGAAGCTCTTTTCTTTAAGAAGGATACCAATCCTTGTTCGATATCCTCAGACATACCCCCTATCAAAACTTTAATCTCGGTATCCTGAGGATCCAAGGATACTTCCTTCACATCCTGGTCCCTAGCTTGCAGAACCTCCCCTGGTTGCTTCTGTAATTGCTATGCTTGAGTAGGCTTTGTAGTCCACTTCATTGATGAAGCATAACATTCCTTGGCATCTTGCTGATCGCTTTCAATCTTGATGACTCCCCATGGGCTTGGAAGTGTCACACATTGATGATAAGTTAAGGGTACTGCCTTCATGCTGTGGATCCAGGGCCTGCCTAATATTACATTACAACAAGACAATGAGTCAATAACATAAAATTTTTGTAGGGAGTTAGTTCCCTCAATATATATTAGAAGCTTGATTTCTCCTAACGTATCCTTGGTCTTGCCACTGAACCCTACAAGGACTGAGAATTTTGGGATAATCTCAGTTTCAGGAATATTCATTTTCTTCAATGCATCCAGTTGGATGATGTTCACGAAGCTGCCTCCATCAACAAGTATCCCACGCACAAAACAGTTAGCTATACATAAAGTAATTACCAAACCATCATGGTTGGGATCTACAAGTTTACATCGATCCTCCTCATCAAAGGATATGATTCTTTGAGTTGTCAGCATGGAAATACGGAGAGGTCTTTCTCCATTGTCCATCTTTGTTTCTTTGGAACGCTTCTTGGCCGCTGAGTATGAGGTTCCACAAATGTCCGATCCTCCCGAGATAAGGGAAACGACCTTAGCTCCAGGTAGTGGAAAAGGTGCCCTTTCGGTATCTTGACAGGATCCTGACTCTTGTTCTTGTTTCTTCCAAACAGTTCCTTTAGGTATCCTTTGCTGAGAAGGTATCCTATCTCCTTCCGAAGTGCTATACAATCATCAGTGCGATGGCCAAAGTCTTCATGGAATGCACACCATTTGGACTTGTCTTTGCTGGATCCGGGCTTTTCATTTTTCTTGGGCCATCTGGCCTTGTCACCTAAATCCTGCATGGCACATATTACACCACCAATATCAATATTACAACAATATTCGGAGATTTTAGGATACTCCTCATCGCCTTCTTCTTCTTCCACGTCGTTTATCCTAGAGGTATCTTGTTTAGAATAAGGCTTGGGCCTAGAGAACTTCTGTGGAGAGTCTGACTTCCTGTTGGTAGACTCATATTTCAGGATAACCAAACTTCCATGAGCCTTCTTATCATCCTCCAACCGAATGTATCTTAACACCCTGTTTCTGACCTCATCAAGATTCCTGCATTGAGTCATGACAAGGTCGTCATAGAAAGGAGAATCCTTCTTCAATCCCATCTTGAGAGCTTCAACAGCAGCCGCTATATCAAGGTTGGGTATATCCAAAGCTTCCCTAAATCTAGTTATGTAATCCCTTAGGGATTCATTATTATGTTGCACAATTCTATATAAATCACCTGTCATTTTCTCAAAAGATCTACTAAAAGAAAATTGATTATTGAATAAGTTAATCAAATGAGCAAATGAAGTAATAGTGTTGGAAGGAATACTCAATAACCATTTGAGAGCCGGTTCCGTTAGTGTTGAACCGAATCCCTTGCATAGACAGGCTTCTTTGATGTCAATGGGGATAGGGTTGTTCTCTATCCTTTCTCTATACTGAGCTACATGTTCCTCAGGATCCGTAGAGCCATCGTACAGCTTCATGCTGTGAGTTTGGAACTTCTTGGGGTCTACGTCGCATATAGGCCAGGTGAACCTGGACAACCTGTGACTGCCTACTGGAACTTCCGCTATGAGACGTATTATCCCGGGGATATTGGAAATCATATCCTTCATTTTCTGCAATTCCCTGGCTATTTCAGGGGACAACCCCTTATCCTGCACAGATCCACGGTTAGTGTATAAATTTTCATTAAATAAATTGTTACCGAGATCGTGGTTAGGCCTCGGGTATCCTGAGCCTTGACGACTAGTTCCTCCATTGAGGGTATCCTCAAGATAAGGTGATGTCTTCATAGGGATATCATCCCCAACATACACTTCAAAGGACACCATGGGAGATCCTGATGAGAATATGCCAGCTGGCATGGTTGTACAAGGCTGCATGTTGATGCAGTCTTGCCTTGTTGTGTTTTTCCCGATGAGGATCGATTAACTCGATATTAATCTACGAAACCGAAGACGCACGGTGTTTGTTTCAGTGCGTTTCAGTACTAATCGATGAACGAAAAAGACCGAACACGTACACAAGATGTAAATAATCACTCTTAGAAGCTCGTTAGAAATTTCGGCAAAGTTACAGTGCAATTCGGTGTCTCGTAAACAAACTGTTGTAACTATATGTGTGTGTAACTAACTTTATAACAAACTAATCCTATTTATATACATGCACGCATTCGTTAATGCTAATTGACTCATTCGTAAAGTCCACATGCTACTCATTCGTTAAGCTGCTTCATTCATTCGTTAAACATACACCTCCATTCCTTCATTCGTTGTATATATCTTGCATGCCATTGCAAATTCATTACACTTGCATCCCTTAATTCTTGATCAACTCATTTGTTTGTTGATTGGTTCTCGTTCGTTATTTCATCTCCACTCATTCGTTAGCATAGCATGATTCTCATTTTTTACTTGATATTCTAATTACCAAACCAAGACTAAGCAACTCGTCGGTTTAACTCCCAGCACTTGTCACATTCCATGTACTAACAAACTCCCCCTTGACAATTGTTGGAGTTCATTTAACTTGTAGTCTCTGATACCACTTGTTTTTCCCGTTGATGATCGATGAACTCGATATTGATCTATGAAACCGAAAACGCACGGAGTTAGTTTCGGTGCGTTTCGGTACTAATCGATGAACAAAAACGACCGAACACGATGTGTAAATAATTACTCTTTGAAGCTCATTATCAATTTCGGTAGAGTTTCGTTACAATTCGGTGTCTCGTAAACAAACTGTTGTAATTATATGTGTGTGTAACTAACTTTCTAACAAACTAATCCTATTTATATACATGCACACATTCGTTAATGCTAACTGACTCATTCGTTAAGTTCACATGCTACTCATTCGTTAAGCTGCTTCATTCATTCGTTAAACATACACCTCCATTCTTTCATTCGTTGTATATATCTTGCATGCCATTGCACATTCGTTACACTTGCATCCCTTAATTCTTGATCAGCTAATTCGTTAGTTGATTGGTTCTCATTCGTTATTTCATCTCCACTCATTCGTTAGCATAGCATGATTCTCATTTGTTACTTGATATTCTAATTACCAAACCAAGACTAAGCGACTCGTTGGTTAACTCCCAGCACTTGTCACATTCCATGTACTAACAAAATCCCCCTTGACAATCGCTGGAGTTCATTTAACTTGTAGTCTTTGTCGCTTTTAGTTGGTCTTCACTTGTGTCTTTATACATATAATGCCATGAAGAAAATGCACAAACAAACTCCCCCTTGGCATTAGCTTTACGTCTCCAATCTTTATCAGCACCAATCTTGTACAAACGATCAACATCTTCACTCCCCCTTAACTCGAATACTCTGCCATACCTTAAATTCACCATCTTGAGAAGATTCAAGGATTGAATAATCATCACCCTTTCAAAACTGCAGTCAATCAACACATTCCATCAATAAATTGTAAAGTTTTATCTTGATTTAGAATTTAAGCACAAAATGTATGAACAAGAATGTGTAATGGTGAAAACATTTTTGTAATATGGCAAAAACATTTAAAAATGTATATCACTTGTTGGAAGATCAAAAATAAATTGGAAAGAAAATATTTTTTTGACTTTTACAAACTTTATGCTAAAACACACCCAAAATATTTTTGATTTTTCAAATTTTTTGTCAAAACACACCTAAAATCTTTTTGTAGTTTTCCCAAAATAACGAAAAGAAATTAAAAATGAAAACATAAGCAGTACATATTTTTGTGAGAAAGATCGCGACATGGGATCATATTGACTAGTAACGTCATAAACTACACTTCAATTTTGGCATTATTATGCCCATAACCCAATGATGATTACAGATATAATTGTCCACTTTAAACTTTATACAGACCCTTCAGTAACTTTATGATACGTATTAAGGTTCAATTAAGCACAAATCTTATTTGAATCCCACCTATCAGACACAATTTTTATATCTTTTGTACAGTGAATTTATGTACATATTTTTACTTTTTTTGAAATGATTAGCTGTGAGTCATGCAAAAATAAAAAATAAAAAAGAAAATAAAGCAGAAAGTTAAAATTTTCGCTTAAGATCGATATTACTACACGCAGATAAGGTTCCATTTTAACAAAATAAAAAGATAAAAATAAGTTGAAGTTGTATAAGGCCTTAGCAATCAAGTAGGATAATACCGTATTATCGCGCGGAGAAAGTCAAGGCTTTATATGAAACACCAATAAAATAAAGCAGAATATCCAAATGTTAACCCTTAGGTCGGATAATCTTATCGCGCAGGAAAGGATCCAAGATTTGAATAAAAATAAAGAAAAAAATGAAGTTGAATTTCTTTGAAAAATAAAAAGAAAAATAAGTTGAATTTCTTTGCAAAATGAACACATGCACACACAGCAATCTTAAACTTTTTGGTACTTAATACAGATATTAACTATGCATCAAAATGTGACACCACTAGATTTGGCAAACATTTAGGTTTATATCTTTTCAGCACTTATACGATCTGTTAAGCCTATCATACACATCATGCAATTGATCTTACGGCACTTTTTAGTCTAGTTTATTCATGTGTTAGGTGCGCTAAGTCAATGTACTATCATTTCCCATATATGTCGGATCACATTTCTCAAATTTTATATGTTTCAAAATTAACAACATATTTTTGTATTTTTATATTTTTCAGACATAAAACACACTATTTTTGGATTTTTATGATTTTCTCCCCCTAAAAATATAAACAATAACAAAAAAAATTATAGAAAATAACGAAAAATGAAAACGATTTTCCAACATGGATAAATCTTTTGAAAATCTTGTTCACCAAAAAGAAATCTTGCATTTAAAAAGTATGAATGGTGAACAAGTTTACCGATTGAAAATTTTATGAATTTTAAATCTTTGCAAGTATCAATCAAATCAAATTAACAAAAACGCCCATCATGCGCCGAGATAATCCACTATCAACAAATTTGATTTAGCAATAATCCATGTGACGTTGATAGATTGCACAAAAACTAGATAATTAATGAGAAACTGGAACCCAGACCATAGTCTTAGGTCGACCAGTACCCTCAACATGATCAGCACATGCTGATGGAATCTTTGGTTTCCAAGCTGGTAACGGTTTATCAGCTTATTGTCTCAAAAATTTAACATTATAAGAACTGTGAGACGTTTCAGGAGACTTTAACAATGAATTAAGATAAACTCTTTGTTGTTTAGCTTTTTGTTCAATTGTCTCAAATTACCCAAAAGTTAAAGAAACCTTGTTAAAAGCATCTGGCAATTTGAGTCTTCTCCTGTAAGGGCAATCAACAATCAAATGTCCTTTGACATTACAATAAAAACACTTTCTCAATTCAACTCGCGGCGAAGACGATTCAGTTACAAGATTAGATGCGGAGGATTGAATTTTCTCACTTTCCTTCTTTTGGAAAAATTCAAGATTTGAACACTGTGCAAAATTTTCCAATACATCAGAACCAGTAGATTTGAGAAATTTGTTTGTTGAAACAACACTGGTTTGGATTCCTTTTGGGGTTTTGATTTTTTGTTTTTCATTTCCCCAATAGGCATCACCGATGCATCACGATTAAGAGAAACCGAATGATCACAATCATAAACATATTCAACACACTCAGGTTTAACAAGAGCTATCGGAAAGAGCTCATCAGCAAACATCTTGTCAACACCTTTTAATTTATAAACTTTCCAGTTTTTACCCTTAACACTCGGTTTTGAAAATGATTTTAATATCTTTTCAGAAACAACCTTCTTCTCACATGTCCTTGGTGTAACAATCGATTTTGGTTTACCAGTTTTTGATTTCTCAGAAGTTTGTGGTTCACAAAGAATATGATTTTCAACAGCTATATTTTCTTTTTTGTGAATCACCACTGGTTCAACCACATCTTCAATAAGAATATCATCATTAGTCTGACAGAAAACCAGATTGCTTTGAATATGAGATTTTGGAGTTAAACACTTTGTTTCTTTCTTAACAGCCGTTTTTGGATCAACTGGTTTAACTTTCTCCTCATTGATTATTTTAACCTTACTAACAGTTACAGGAGGATCTACTGTCAGTGGATAGTTAATGTCCACTTCTTTTAGATCTATCATGTCTGGTCGTATGGTGTAATCATGTTTAAAAGGATGAGGAATTTCAACAAACCCTAAACTAGTTTTACCACCCTTTTGGTGATTGCTGTTAACTTCAATGATTTCATTGAGTAAAAAAGATGAATTTCTAAATTTATCCAATTTATTCTTTAACTCCAGCACCTCATTTTCAAGCTCAGTTATTTTGGTTCTCAATTCCAAAATTTTTTGAAACTGCTTTTCGATGATTGTTAATTTACACTCAACATTTGCTTTCAAGTCATGATTACTAATAAGACATCAATCTTATCTTTAGATTTTTTATTATGTCAACCACTTGTCGATAGTTATCACGAATACATGTTAAATCAAAAACTAATTGCTCATTATGGTGACGAATTGATTCAAGTTTAGACTTGTATTCACCACATTGAGAACAATCAATTTTCTGAGGTTCATCAACAATAAATGAATTTACATTATTCGCACAAGTTTCACAAACAAATGATTCAGATTGTTTAGAAGATACCTCAGGTGATGTGGCATGGAATCATAAGATTCATAAAGATTATCAGGAAGAATCATCTAGGTAGGCATGATAATTTCCATCGCATTTGGATCTTTATCAACATTCATTGATGAGGTGGTCTTGGATATCTCACCTGCAAGCATAGACCAACCATCATCAACATGAGCTTTCTTCAAATCCATTAACCAATCTTCATCCGCTTCAAAATCAAAAGATTCCACTGATGAAATCTCATCAGTCACCGCTGACGTCTGCGAAGATTCAGATGATGATGTTGAAACAATCTTTCCAAGAATAACACCTGAATCTTGACCATAAAGAATGTCAAACAATTTCTCTTTAATCTTTTTCATCTGATACGCGAGCTATGTTTTCATCCAATTCCTTCAACAGATCCAAAAATCTCTCAATCAACACTGTTAGACTTTCATCAGGCAAGTGCTTGAATGCATCAAACGCGGGCTTAAGACGTTTATAAACAAGATCATATTGTCGATCAAGAGAAATCCATATCCCATATGAATTCCTGCATTTTGTGAATTCTCCTTTGGATTCAATGATTGCATATAATACATTAAATGATATTGCCGATCTAAGTATAGCAAATGCCTTCTGTGCACGCTCATACTCAGCTTGTTCACAAGAATAAGGTTCTGAAGCTCGTTTTGGCAAACCCCAAGGGAGTAGTTTAATCAACTTCGGAACATAATAGGCCCTTTCTTTTATCGATATCAACAAAACTGATATATTCTTCAAAACGAACTTTCCAATTCATGAGATCAGCAATGTTTGTAAGCTTTGGAACTTCGATCCCATTAGGAGGTAAACTGAACTGCACGACCGATGCTGTTATCTGAATAATAATAATAAGTCGTCATCTCTGAAATTTCACGAATACGCGAGCTGAGCACCGACACGAATCAAACTTTATGCCTTTGAAAAGTTTGATTAAAAGACGTTCGTTAAGCTTCTAAACAATTCCGAACTCAAAAAATAACACGTTAACAGCAAACTGCATCTCGTTAACAGTAGTTCAGCAAATTTCAGCGCGGAAACGGTGCGTTTCAGCACAGTTTAGTAAGTTTCATCAATTTTCAGCAAGTACAGGTTCGTTTCAGCTCGTTTCAGCAAACTTTAACGCAAAAACAGCAACTTTCAACTCGTTTTCAGCAAGTTTTAACAGCAAATCAGCAACTTAGATAGCACATTTTAGCAATTTCAGCACGTTTCAGCATTAAAACAGCTCGTTTCAGCAAAATTTCAGCTAGTTTCAGCGTTCTTTCGGCCCATTTCAGCATGTATCAGCAGCAAATCGGTTCGTTTCAGCAATAAAACAAAATATTTCAGCACGTATTATACTTTGTTTCAGCAGCTTTTAACGCAAAAACAGTAAATTCAGTGCGCAAACAGCGCATTTCAGCCCGCAATTCAGCAACTTTCAGCAATAAAAAATCAGTATATATCAGCTCGAAACCGCAGTTTGAGCGCGTCTTTGGCCCGTTTCAAATGCAATATTTCTTTTGATTTGGCCCATTTGGCAAATAAACTCAAAACCAAATGCCAAACAACTTCAATAATTCGTCACACGAGATCAAATCCAAATCTGACCCGAACTTAAATTGACTCGTCTAGAAATTTTTTTTTTTTTTTTAACGTAAATGTCCAATATGCCCCTTGATGATAAAACTTCCAAAAATGCCCCTAGCACATATTATTTGTATCCACACACAAACTTTTGCATATGAACCAGAATCTCAACCAAATAGGTGTGTGAGCATGAACTCAAATCAACACAAACAGAAATCGACTCGTGAGATTTCTTAGTTACCGAAAGTTTGATGGACTAGAAATTTGTTGTGATCTGAACTGAAACAAACACAGATGCGAGTGATTATTTTTCACCTAACACAACTCAGGACCAAACCTCGAATATGGAGACTACAAACAAATTAGAATTATTTGAAATCGAAACGAGAACGGAATCCAAATGACACACTAACTGTTATATGATTGAAGCAATCACAAACGAACTTTGAATACTTGAAGAATCAACATCGAACACATGGAACAACAACCACAACTGACTCGAAACATAAATACGAGCACACAGACTCGAATCGGATTGACGCGGAATCAAAATGAACACCGAATCAAGGATAAGACTGAGAATTGGAAATGAATCTGAAAATGAGTGCAACAGCAACAAATCAATCACACATTGTCAATGGTGTCCGTGATGTCAATATTATAAATGTTTTTCCGATCAATTCGTATGCAAGAACACACTGTTTTGATTAAGCTAATTGATTAACACATCATCTTTTATGGTAACATATGCTCGCCGGAAAAATTATTGCAGGAGAATTCAGTTAGGACTGTATGACATCAAAAACTCGCCGGAAAATTCTGTTCTCCACCGGGAAAACGGTTACACCACCGGAAACACGCCGGAAAAAGGCAAAATCACTATAAACTGCAAATCGAACACATATTCAGCCTTAAAATCAATCATATAGCACTTCTAAACCATCCTATACATCAAAGATCAATCGATTATCATCCGAATCAAATGAAAATCAAACCGATGAACACGAACGCTTTGGAATCAAAATCGAACACAATCGGTTAACGTTTTAACACGATATTCAGCAATTAGACGTAGAATCGAGCACCGAAAGCTCTGATACCACTTGTTTTTCCCGATGAGGATCGATGAACTCGACATTCATCTACGAAACCGAAAACGCACGGTGTTTATTTCGGTGCGTTTCGGTACTAATCGATGAACGAAGATGACCGAACACAAGATGTTAATCACTCGTTGAAGCTCGTTAGAAATTTCGGCAGAGTTTAATTCGGTGTCTCGTAAACAAACTGTTGTAACTATATGTGTGTGACTAACTTTCTAACAAACTAATCCTATTTATATACATGCACGCATTCGTTAATGCTACCTGACTCATTCGTTAACTCCACATGCCACTCATTCGTTAAGCTGCTTCATTCATTCGTTAAGCATACACCTCCATTCCTTCATTCGTTGTATATATCTTGCATGCCATTGCACATTCGTTACACTTGCATCCCTTAATTCTTGATCAGCTCATTCGTTAGTTGATTGGTTCTCATTCGTTATTTCATCTCCACACATTCGTTAGCATAGCATGATTCTCATTTGTTACTTGATATTCTAATTACCAAACCAAGACTAAGCAACTCGTCGGTTTAACTCCCAGCACTTGTCACATTCCATGTACTAACACGTTGGTCTGGGTAACTCCGAGGATACCCAGTATCCTGACTGCTGCTGAGACGGAATCCTTGTTGATTGTGTCCCCAAGGATCCGGGATTCTGAAGGATAAATGATCCTGGAGAACCAAAATCAAGAGCCCTGGGCATATTGGAGTAGCCTCCCACCCTTGTTTTTTCTTGATCCCTTCAATCTCCTTAAATAGCCTTGAGTTGGTCTTCTCTTGCTGCTCCATGTGAGTTTTGACCTGTTTCATCAAAGCAAAAATACTACTGTTAGAGATAACCGGATTTACCCGTGTAGAGGTTCCCGGGTACGGTGGAAGTTCTCCTCTGGGTTGAGTGTTCTTCATCGGGACTGGTGGAGGACCAGGGTTAACACTTAAAGCAGTGGTGACCAACGGAGCAAAAACAGAACTGGTTTTTGGTTGTGATGCCATAATGAAGGGATGAAAATAATTGAGAATGAAACAAACGGTTTTGATGGATTAAAGTACCGATAGCCCCACGGTGGAAGGCAAATTGTTTTGGTCAAAAATTAACAAAGGTGATTTTACAACCAAATTAGTGAATGGAACTTGGTGCTTGTTTGAAATGAATGTAAAACTGCTAGAACACAGAGATTTGTTGCGAGGAAAAAACCCATTATCCTGAGGATAACAAGAAAAAAACCCTGGTGGTGAAAACTATCACCACCGGTTTATTAATAACAAAATCGGTTACAAGTGGTAGAGCTAGTTGGATCGTGATTACAATATGCGATTATCTGCTAAGTATCAAGTGCTAAATGTGTGTGTGTTATGATCCAAATTAGCTCTATTTATACAAATAGTTAGCTAACAATAATCCCTATAATTCCGGAGATAATTAACCCCTTCCAATTAGCCGTTTGATTTCCACGTTTCCTTTTTGAACACGTTCTATTTGGAGTAATTCAGCTGCAAGTCCAAGACTTTAGGGAATCGTGGTAACGTCCCTTGACCTGTTAAACAAGGAAAGATAGCGAACAATTTATTAATTATACAATAGATCTAGGATAGGATACCATATCCTGGAATTATCTCGAAACATATTGCTTGCCCAGGATACTAAAAATCCGAGCCCTAAAAATACGTACCTTGAACCAGATCTGGTTTGATGGTAAATCTTAACACGGGTTGGTCGTGGTTGTATTCTTGATTCTTGATGTCAAGGAATATACTAGCTAGACTTGAATTAAATTCCTTCCTTGTATCCGAATGCAAGAAAATGATAGTGTAGGTGTGTGTTTTGAGTGTGTTTGGCGAATTGAAAAGTGTGAAATATGAGATCTGGAGGTTTAAGGTGTATTTATACTTTAACCATGGACCTTAGGTTCGTAACCATCCCTGGTCCATATTTTATTTCTAAGTCCAACACTCAATCTATTATTATTTAAAATAATAAAATAATAATACACAACATAATTAAAATTTCCTTTATTTATTATTAATGTGAATCGACATATTTAAAAATAATGATCTTTAAACAAGTCGTCATAGAAACGAAGTACATAAACATAAAACAATATATAATTAATTATGAAACAAAAATATGATAAATAATCTTTGGGGTGACAGAACCCGTTGTTGTACCTATTCTTGAATAGGCTACCATGCCAATATGACAATGTCTTTTTGTTTTTAAAATGCTGGCATGTATTTCCTATCAGATAACATTAACTTTAATTATTAAAACAATAAAAAAAATTATGTTTTCATTAAAATACCATCGGGCATTATGTTACTAGCCTACGGGATACTCGGATGACCTCTTTATAACGGTGCCCGTGAAAGTATCGGTGCCTTCTACTCGGGATATGTTTAAAATCGGGAACTTTTTTGTAAACATTTAATGACTTATAATTAACCCTTAAAATTCTAATATTATTAGAGAGGAAATGCACGTTAGCATTTAAAAAGAAAAAAATCATGCATAGACATGACAACTTGTTGAATAGGTAAAAAAAACCTGATATTAAAAGGCCATTTGGAACTTAGGTAACCTAATTATGAAAAGAAAAGAAAACAAAAGAATGGTTGACTTAATTAAAACAAAACTTTAAAAGTTTGTTACTATTTACTAAAGTTCTCCATGTTTTTAATATATAGACCTTGGATTTTCATAATAATAACACACACACCAAAATTCAAACAAATTGAAAAAAACCTAACTTATTCCACGTAACTAAAGTTCTCCATGTTTTTAATATATAGACCTTGGATTTTCATAATAATAACACACACACCAAAATTCAAACAAATTGAAAAAAACCTAACTTATTCCATGTAACTGTCACATCACATCATCGAATATTAACCAACTTCACGATCTCTTGGCCCAGGATTACTGTTGGCATGTAAAATATTTGGCATTGCCACTAACTAAATTGTTTCTAGAGATTACTATAAGTCAATAGTTATAAGTTCAGATTATTATAACCTTATAACCCAATTCTTCTATATAAAAAAGAAAAGAACATATTTACCAAGCCTTAATAACAATAACAATAATAAAAACATGAAGATCTTTGACATCATCTTTTGAGTTCAAACCAAACATTCATAACAACACTATGCTGCTTGAAAATCCCCAAAATCATCATCTGGTAGGTCTTGAGCAGTCAGTTTTTCATCTTGCTGGTCAACAGAAGCCAACGACTTGTCTTTTGGACTTTCATCAAGGGCCAACTTTGAGGGTGATTCCAGAGGGGTATTTATGGCATTAACTGGCGGCGAAAGTGGCGATGGCGGCGGTGGTGGGAGTATACTAGTAATTGCAACCTCCTTTTTACCCTTTTCCTTTAGATCTGTTGGACTATAAAACCCCTGCTCGAAGAATTTCGATCTCGGGCTTTTACCACTTTTCTAGAATATCATAAAGCACGTCAAACATCATTAGAAATTACCATAAGTGAACCAAATTCAACCAACTTATTCGGGTTGGTTATCCGATAAAACCGGTTATTATTCAGTTTTTTCAATTGAATTCGGTTAAATTATTCGAATAAGCAAGATTTGTGATACCAATAACCGAATGGAAAACCGAATTTCACATCTCGGATACGGTTTAGAAACTGAACTGATAACTGAATTTGATTCAGGTGACTTCCGACCCACTCGACCCAATTTCATTTCAAGTGACTGTTTGAATATAAAATGAAATCCAAATTGAAAAATTGAAAAGGTAATTGGATTGAATATAGTTAACCATGCTCGCTTAGAAAAGTATTACAATCAAACAAAATTCATAAAACAATTAATCAGAAAGAGTAACTATGCACATAGTTACACTTTTTGATTAATTGCAGAATATGTGAGCATATTCTAGGCACACCTTTAATAATCAAAAAGAGTAACTATTTAACTATTTGCAAACTTTCTAGGTACACCTTTAATAATTACAGAATATGTGAAGTGAATAATAATTTACTTGTGAGCATTAAATCAATATTATCAACCGCTTATTAAGGGGTTACTTTCGGATGTATGTCAAAACGGGTCAAACAGGGTCGTTTTGGGCTAAAATTTGGTTTTTGAGCTTTTGAAAACCGTTCGCTTTCGGTCGGTTTTACCATTTCGACTTGAAATTTTAGGGAGGAAAAATAGTTTCAACCTTCGGGCCTAAATCTTTTTGTTAATTGATAATTCAGGTAACACTATTTACTAAATTCTTATAAATTACATAAAACTTAAAATAAAAAATGAAAATCCACATATTCGGTTCGGGTCGTTTTTCATGCAAAACCGGAACCGACCAAAAGTTCAGTTTTCACAAAAACAAAAAACCAAAGTGTCAGTTCTTGATTGGGTCGGTTATTTTGGTTTCATGCACACCCCCACATACAACCTTCTAAATCATTTTTATTTTAATAATTTAAGATCACTTTTGTCATAATATTGTTATTGTACAAGTAATTTTCTAGAGGTTTTTTTATAAAAAATGACAAAAGATTGTCTTCTGGTCAACCCAAACCAACCTGTCCCGTTCCACCCAGACCAGTTTTGACCTGTTAGTAAACCCCACCAATCTTTCCATGTCTACTTTTATGTACATTTTGAACTGGTAAATAAGTAGATTTTGTACTCTCAAACTAAAAATGAAACTAAATTCCAAGATGAGTTCAAACAGTTACAAGCTTACATTTTTTAGTTGAAGCACCAGAGTTTCTCCATCTTTTAAACTGTAATCAACTGAAGAAGTCTGTTGGAACTGCTGTTCCATCTCCTCCGCGGTTTTCTTCTTATTAAGGTACCTTCACACGATATATTAAATTATTTTTAATAATCAATCAAATGTGACACATGTTCTATTTACATAAAAAAAATTATGAGTACTACTTCATATGATCATGAAGAGCAGCTTGGAAATCATAAGCTTGAGGTCTTTCTCTAAATCCTATACCAATAAAAGCATGACGAAGGCGCCCACCTGCATAATTTATAAAATCGTAATTTAAGAGAAAAGGCATCTTATTCGTTCTTTTAATCTTAATAAACAATTTGTGTTTAATGAGATTAAAATATTATATTATTACAATAGTAATGTATCTATTTTAATTTAGTGTTGTAGAACTCGCTAGGTGCTAGTCGTGTGGTGAGGTAGGTACCAGCAATTAATCGGATTGGATTTTATATGCAACTTTTCAAATATACATATATAAACCAAATTTAATATATAAATTTTTCAATTTTGACCAAATAGCAATTGATCAGCGACTATCAAAACAGGTCTCATCGTGTTTAACAGGTTAAAGACGATGCACTTAACACAAGTATCAAACATGAATACAACTTGCTTGACTACTTTATATCTCATGGCTGTAAGATAATTTTAACTTTTGTGTACCAATAAGGAGAAATGATGGAGCCTAGCCTTACTAATTTCAATTATTTAAAAATATAAAAAAAATCACATAGCGCACATTTTTTATTAACCGGTTTTATCGTGTCCTAAACAGATGCCCAATCTGACACCCCATGCGCGTTGACCCGTTTTCCTTCCAAAGCTAAGATTTTTTAAGTTTAACTCATTTGACTCATTAAAAGCCTTACATTACCCTATACAACCCATTCTAGGTAGACGTGTAAACGAGCCGAACCGGGGCTCGTCTAGGCTCGAACTCGACTCATTTGACTTACGAGAGCTTGAGCTCAAGCTCGGCTTGCGGGTAGTTTTCCAAGCTCGATCTAGGCTTAGGCTTGGCTTGTAAATTATTATTTCGTTATATTAATCATAAATCTTTTAACATTAATTATTAAGCAAGCTCGAGCTCGGTAAGTGAAGCTCAGGGTCGGGCTCATTTATTAAGCGAACTTATTTGTAGGCTCGAGCTCGTTTAACCTTGGCTCAGCACAACTCATTCTTTTACCGAGCCGATTTCGATTAACTCACAAGAGGCTAGGCTTGCTTATACCCCTATTTGAAAGTAAACTGGTTTAACATCCTACAAAATTGTTATAAATAGTAAAAAGAAAATAAATCGATTAAGCAAAAAGATTACCAATGTTCTCTTCCACGCGTAAAACAAAATATCTGGAAACAATAAAAATATTTGTTAGGAACAATAGTGATGTGGCATTGAAATATGACAAAACACAAAATTCTGAACATTATGCATCTAAAACAATTTCACATCATAACTCATGGACAGTAAATAAGTAAATGGCTTCATTTATTATTAAACACATTTTGTGAGCCGAAAAAAATTTACCGGCTGCTATCAATGACAGGCTCCACAGGATGAGGCTCTCCGTCTCTTAAAAATGCCCGAGCATAGAGTTCACCTACATATCAATTTATGTAATTATATATTCCATAAATGTAATAAATATTAATTATAATTTATACCCCAATAATTACAACCCATTTCTACATTCAAACAAGATAAAATGATACAGCCTAAATTGGTGTATTTCTAGAAAACTATACAAGTACTTTAATATTATGGTTTGATTATCATATTGGACACATTAATTATCTGCAAAATTAAAAGAAAAGGACCAAAAGTGTCACCTGTTGTCTTATCTTCAAGTTTGATAACGCACTCTTCTCCCTTGCTTACCACTTTCAATGTTCCTTCCCAGGCCCATTTGTTTATATCCCATTCATCAGCCCTACAAAGTAAAACCATAAACATGTCAATTGACTAACATACCCTAATGCTTGGGGATCAAGTTATGAAAAGTAACAAGTTGTGTTGTATATGACTTTTACACTCTCCACGCCGTATAGATAAAATCAGACGATTCGGGTTATCTTTACACGGGTAATATAAAAATTCAAGACAAAACGGAAACCAGTCAAATGAATAAAGCATATTTAGAAATATGTAGGCCAAGAAAAAGAAACAAATTAAATGGGTCAAAACTTATCCAAAGTGTGTATTGAATGCATCATAGTTATCAAATGCGATAAGCGCTCGAAAGCGTTGAGGTGGGACCCTAGCGCCCAGGCAATAAGTGCAAATAAAGCGCGGATTTTTAAAAAAAACGCACATCAAAAGAACAAAACTTTAACTAAAGTAGAACATCTTAATAAGAAAACAAGCATTCATTCTTGAAACAGTTCATAGAACATCAAAGTGAGATTGAGAAGCCATTTGCTGAATGAAACATTAAAGTTAGATAAGAAATAAAGAACATAAAATGCAGAATAAATAAGGAAAAGAGAAAGAAATCCAAAAATAAGAACAGTTTTATTACAAAACTAACCTGTAAATTCAGAGATTGTTGACGATTTTGGTGCTATAAGATAGGATATTGAAGCCCTTAAATAGTCGAGTTTTAGGTTTTACTTGAAAATAGGAACAGGTGGGATAAATGACTTTTAATACGCACGGGAACCAATTCATTCGGCGCTTTAAATATCTGATGCATTAAAATCAGAATTAATTCGCTTCGCCCATTAATCGCTTAAGCGCCAAGAGCGGCCACTTTTAGCAGCTATGGAATGCATACAACTATTTTAATTGCTTTATTATTAAGAACATTTTTATTAATATCAAAGATCAACATGATGAGCTAGCAATCAGCATTATTTAACAACTTACATTCTATTTGGTACTGACTTCAAAACAAGTTCTGTTCTTGTTCGTCCAATATTGCAAAAAAATAGCCACTTATTCTGTATTGCATGCCCTATTTTCAGTGCTAAATACGACATTTCATAATCACTAACAATTTGTTGTAAAGCATGTATTGTACAAGATTTGTGCAACTTAAAAGATAATAGGGCTTTGAGAACTGCTAACTTAAAACCCTAGTTTCTTTCATCGTTTTTCCCAAATTCTTGTTGTAGGATCCAAAATTCCAAAGATTCGAGTGTGTGAGTATTCATATAGGGAGAGGAGCTAAGGCTTGAGTGGCATCAAATGCATTCTGGTTGGGAACCGCACGTACATTCAAAGACAATGTTTGAGAAAAACATTGATGCATGGATGATAGCAAAGAAAGACCCTAAATATGCAAGCAAAACTTGCTAACACTATGTAGGCAAGATATTAATTTTAGAAAGAACAAGACACATCTGGTTTCTATTAGAGTATAACTTTCAGTAACTTACTTTTCTGTAAAAGCTCTTTAGATTCATTTTTCAAGTTGGTTTTCTGTTTAACGATAAAACTTTATATGAGTTGGAAATAGAGGTGACAAACCAGTTCTTGGGCCAGAACTGGACCCGGGTAGGAACCGGATATGGCCCAATTGGGTACACCCAGAACCTGGTTTTTCCAATCCCAGGAACTGTGTAGGAACCAGACCCGGGTACGAGGGGTAGAATTTGATACCCACTGGAACCGGTCTGGTAGGGTACGGCCCGAACCGGGTTTTTTTTAACAAAATAAATTTGACCGTTGGCAATATGTTATTGTGCATTAGTCAAAACCAATTCAAACCGACATATAATGTTTTTCTTAACCAGAGTACTTTCTGATGTATTTCAAATTATATTGTTATATACGATTGTGGATTGGCTCTATTAGATATTTACAAAACTAATTTAATTTTCCAAAAGTAGTTTATACGATTTATTCAGCATATAAACAATGTCACGTAGGTTCTTGTCTTTGTCATATTGGTTTAGTTATATCAAATTTAAAGCTTTTTAGCATATGCTTTTTGCTAATTATATCAAGTCAATGCAAACTTGTAATACTAGAGAAACATACGGGAATTTTAGGACAATATATAGATACATGTGTTGCAGTTAGCACGTTGTGTTGTCCCAAGTCCCAACACTTTTTTGTTCAAAAGTTTAATCTTTTGTCGGAATAGGCAAATATACATATACATTGTACCCTCTTTTTTATGCATTCAATAGACAAATACATATTCTACCTACAAAAGATATTAGAACATTAGAAACAACTATCTAAATGTTGAGATAAAAACTCAACTTACATGAATATTCACACCTTAAGAAATGACAACATACTAGTCATCCCAATGATTTACAAGTCAATCTTTGTGCCATATAACTCCAAAGTAGAATATTGTCACCAAAAAGTAAAGTATCATCTAGTTAATACTACTCACATCTTACTCTTGCATACTAATCTTCACTAAATTTGGATTTATTATTGTTCATGTTGCATGCTATCTTATTAATCAAATGGCAACCACATTATAGGAGACATACGAAAAGGTTTCATATTCAATATGAAGAAAATAACAGAAGCTCAGAAATTCTGAAAAGAACCTGTAAGAAGCTGCAGTCTTCCTCGGAGGAATCTGCACAAAACAATTATATGTGAATAATAATTTACCAATGTAAGTTCCAAATCAAAGATGACACTAAATTTGAAAGAGTATGGAATATTATTAATAATATAAATGTTTAATGTATTTTTTCTACACTTCAAAACATCTATGAGAGTCCAAGAGACTTTAAGCCTCAAATATTCAATAGCATAAATATCTATTCTGCCATGGATTTATTATTAAAAGAATTTGGATAAAGAAAAATGGATAAAAGAATTTTAAAAATGTTTAGTAAATGAACCGAACGTTCAACAAACTGTTTGTGAACTACTCAGCGGGAAGTTCGTTTATTTGATAAACGGATGAAAACAAGCAAAAACTTTGTTCATGTGATTAAACAAACGAAGATGAACGCATGTCTCATTCGTTCATTTACGTTTGTGAAAGTTCATTCATATACGTTCATTTACGTCAGTTCGTTTATGCTCGTTTAACTCATTAACTATGTGATTTTCTAAAATTTTAAAATAACTGAACAAATAATATGTTAACCCATTTTTGTTCGCTTACCTTTGTCAGACATGTTTGTTCATTTATGTTTGTTACGTTCGTGAACTGCTTGTTTAGATTTTTAACGAACCAACATAAACAAACACGAACATTTTCGTTTTTTTAACAAACGAACATGAACTAAATATTTGTTTGGTTAATTGTTTGTGCTCGGTTAAAGTTAAATGAACAAACTCGAACATCCCCTAAATCTAACTATGCGTAGTTAATCCGTCTATTCATACCAATTGATACAGCATTCATTTTACAAAAAGTGTTAGTAATATAATCAGTTCAAAACTAGATTCCTAACACCCCTTAATGTTATTCTACAATATTAAACAAGCCAAATCTTATAAAAGTTAAACCTAATCTTCACTACTTGCAGTTCAAAATGAAGTCAAAATTAAGCATTTTAACACAGTGGATTAATGGAGGTTTAATGGGAAAACGTTTGTTCATATGCGTTCCCTTATGTCCGTTCGTTTAACTCATTATGTAATTTTATAAAATTTTAAAATAACTAACGATGTAATATGTTAACCCACTAAGGCATGTACTTTAAACAACTAATTTAGATGTGTTTTTTTGGATTTTTGGATGAATCATGTCCTTCGTATTTTATTTTTGTTTGCTTGTGTTCATTTCCTGGTCCAACAAGCGAAACCGGTGGTTTCTTGGTCACCACCACCTAAGGCTAAAGTTTCATTAAAGAGCATTTCAACGGGTAGAACCGGCTAAGGGAATATAAGGTTTTCATGAGGCTGATCTTGGGCCGCCATCCAAGTATGTTCAATTATGTTTATTTACTTTTGTTTGTGTTCGTTTATGTCCGTTCATTTATGTTTACGTTCGTGAGCTGTTTGTTTAGATTTTTAACGAACCAACATAAACGAGCGCGAACATGTTCATTTTTCAAACGAACGAACATGAACAAAATATTTGTTCGGTTAACTATTTGTGTTCGGTAAAGTTAAATGAACAAATATTAGCATCCCCTTGTTCGTGTTATTTCAGTTCGTTTACAGACCTAAATCTGACTATACATAGTTGATCCGTCTATTCGTACCAACTGATACAGCATTCATTTCACAAAATATGTTAGTAATCTGACTATTGCATATTTGGCTATTTGCAATTTCAAATATCATATAATCAGTTCAAAACTAGATTCCAAACACCCTAGATATTATTCTACATTATTTAACAAAACTTTTTTTGTCGGACTAATAATATATTTGAAAACATCCAAATGATTACAATGAAGTGGTAGACGAGAAACAAGCTGCGTCGCTGTCGCAGCCCCCTTTTTGATAGCAAACCCAATTCTACTAAAAACAAAGTTTTGGTTATTAGGGGTCAAAAATTGCTATGCATGACCCGTTGAACCCTGTTCAGAAAGTCCATGGCCTCCGGGCCTAAGAAACCAAATGTGTCAAAAGACAAAAGGGATAAACATGTGTTGATTCTCTAAACAAGTTTTCTAATGTTTAGCAGCCTTGCCCTATGCCGCCTTCATCGCAGCCTAAAACCCAAAAAACCGGACCGAAACATTGATTTTTGGTTCAGTTTTAGCCTAAAACCGGACCGAACCGGCCAGTGACATGTCAATGCCTAAAACCTTACCCTTCAACAAAGCCTGAACCGCTACAAACCTAATCTTAATCTTATATAAGTGAAACCTTAATTTTCACTACTTACGGTTCCAATCAAGTCAATATTAAACATCAAAAATAACAAATTTAACAAACCCAGAATCTAAGTTTCCAGATTATTCAATGTAAAAAGAAAGAATTGAAATAGATCAAGATATTATTACCAAATAAACGTAACATTCAGAGACTTGAAAGAGAACGAGCTCAGCGGGTTCAATGTCTTCTATAACTGGAGGATTATGATTCTTGTTGTTACTATCCGATTGAATCTCCATGATCTAGACCAGGTTTAAACGGAAAACAACGATCTGTGTGTCTGTAAATCGGAGAGAGATGGTGGGATTGTTCAATCTGCTTCTATTAGATCCGACGGCTCATTCGTTTAATTCTAAGTGTATGATTGGTAAGGGCTAATGGAACAGGCTGGTGAATGGAATAAATATGGTAATGAAACGGAAAAAAGTAATGATTATTGTCTAATTTTCAAGTTTGGTTATCACGTAAGAATAGTAGGAATAGAATGATTAATTACTTTATCATTATTAATATTTGTATTAGTAATAATAATAAAAAATAAATAAATAATATTAATAATAAATGAATATTCATAATAAGTATTTTTAGGACCTCGTACTGCAACGAGATCGTTAAACTGTATATGCGTTGTGAAATGTTAACTCATCTAATTTAAAATAAAATATATTGATAATGTAGTAATAGTTCTAATATAGTAATAGTTATTATATTATAATATACAAACGATAATGATAATATAATAACTATAATTAGATTATAATATAATTATAATTTTATAACAGTAATAATGATGTTGACTTTTTGACTTTTTATTCCTTGAATAAATGGAAAAAAAACACTCATATCCAAAGGAATGAAAATCCTAAAAATGGAAGGAGTTTCATTCCACTTGGAATGATCCATTCCATTTATGCATGGTAACCAAACATGTTTTTTTCCAATCCTTTGGAATGACTTATTACATTCCACATTCCATTCCTCTATAACAAACAGTACCTAATTCTTTTCTCTTTAAACATTTTTGAATTTTATTTAATTATCTATTATCCAATCTAAAATAATCTAACTATTTTAATAAAGTAAAATAAATAGGACACTTGTTATGTTTTAGTTAATTCTCACAAATTTTTTCCCTTCAAAACTAATATACCTGTAATAAATCAATAATTATTCACTTTTCTTTTACACTATATTTATATAGTATCTATATATTTTTATAAATATAAATATTAACATATTATTTTACATTATATTTCAAAATACTTGGTGAATTCCAAAAATCAACATCAAATCATGTTTCTCAAATGAAAATTTTTTCAGTTTTTTTGTGGAAGTTAAATTTGATTTTATGAGTTAAAAGTTAGTAAATACATTGTTTGGTGCAAGTTAACTAAATTTAGGTCAAAATTTGTTACGGGTCAAAAATGAAAATTTTGAGTATTTTTAAAAGTTTGAGAATGCAAAATAGATTTATCGTTAAATTTGTTATGAGTTCAAAGTGTTAACTTTAAAATGTTAAAAATATGAAAGGTAGAATTTTAAACATGATTCGGGTTTCAAGTTTATTTTTAAGAGCATTTTTTGAAATAATCAAAAGGTTCAGGATTTGGCAAATTGACTATTTTTCCATCAACTATTAAAATTTAAGAAAAGATTGCAAACACTTTTGACATGTCACCCCCATACCTATCAATGCTTCTAACTTTATCAAATTTAAAATATTTATGTTAAAATTAATTTTTACTTCAATGGTGATCAAAATTTTGTATGGGAAGCATGTCATGCAAAACTATGCTCGAATAAAACAAAATATTCACAAAATTGAATTGGTTAACATGCTATTTTTTATGTTGTCAAGAAGCCCTCTAAAACTTATCAAAATCATTTTTATTGTGTGCTCAGAAAAACATAGTTCTTGAAGAACATCCATTGCTACAATTTAATATCCTACTTTACTTTGATGGGTGACAAATTGATAAATATATCAATAAAGGTAACGCCTCTTTTGTATTTAGGCTGAGTAGCTGGAGCTACAACTGTATGAGAAGTCTTATTTTCGAAATTGGTTCATAAACAAAATTTTTTCAATTATACATATATGACACCGAGAATGAATTTTTCAATAGAAATAAGCATTCTTGGGTACGATTTTGCTACGGACAGTTCTTTTATTAAGTTCATTTAAAAAAATCATTTTGTGATATAAATAAAATCAATTTTTGTACAGATTGTATAGATATAAGCATAGATGTAATACATTTTTTTCATATACGTTATGTAATTATTTGTTTTACTTATAATTTTATAATTTGAATTATCCCGTGTGTGACACGGGCTCTAAAACTAGTAATATATATAAAAGTAAACCCAAAAATCCTATGTGTCGCGATGTGGTAGCTCCCCCTTTTATGGAAGCCACCAGATTTCTTGATTTTTAAATGGAGGCCCCTCATTGATTTAATCCAAATTCATAGGTATGGGTTTTACCAAAACTAGATAGCTTTTAAACGGGTTATACCATCTCATTAAATTAAAAATTAATCTTACCAATTATTTGATATGAAAATCCTACAAAATAGGAATATACTAAAATTTAATATCCAATTTAAAAAGAAAAAGATATTATTTATAATTAATAAACAATTTTATAGTAAAAAACATAAACGGGTCATGGGTCACCAAATCCAGATAGCTTTTAAATGGGTTATAACATATCATTTATTTATGAAACCCTTTCATCATCAAACCCTAAGTATATTATTAACTTTCTTACAATAAAGAAAATTAAAATCCAAAAAATAAATATTAAAAAAACAAAAAATGTAAAACAATCATTCTCAAGCCATCAGATTGCTTTATTTGTAAATGAAGGTTTCTCACGCCTTTGACCCGAATTCACGGGTAAAGGTCTCACCAAACCCAGATAGCTCTTAAACGGGTTATAACATCTCATTATATTAAAAATTAACTCATAAAATATTTGATATGAAAATCCTATAAAATAGGGATATACTAAAAATTAATTTCCTATTTTATTTAAAAAAAGATATTATTTATAATTAAGAAACAATTTTATAACAAATAAAATAAACGGGTAATGGGTATCACCAAACCCAAATAGCTTTTAAACCGGATTATAACATGTCATTTATTTGTGAAACCATTTTATCATCAAACCTCAAGTATATTAATTATTAACTTTCTTACAATAAATAAAATTAAAATCCAAATATATATATACATACATACATACATACATACATATATATATATATATATATGTATGTATGTATATATACTCTTTCATCATAAAACCCTAAGTATATTATTAAGTTTCTTACAATAAAGAAAATTAAAATCCAAAAAATAAATATTAAAAAACGAAAAACGTAAAACAACCATTCTCTCAAGCCATCAGATTGCTTTATTTGTAAATGAAGGTTTTCACGCATTTGACCCGAATTCACGGGTAAAGGTCTCACCAAACCCAGATAGCTCTTAAACGGGTTATAACATCTCATTATATTATAAATTAATCTCATAAAATATTTGATATGAAAATCCTATAAAATAGAGATATACTAAAAATTAATATCCTATTTTATTTAAAAAAAATATTACTTATAATCAAGAAACAATTTTATAATAAACAAAATAATCGGGTAATTGGTATCACCAAACTCAGATAGCTTTTAAACCGGATTATAATATATCATTTATTTGTGAAGCCATTTTATCATCAAACCTCAAGCATATTAATTATTAACTTTATTACAATAAATAAAATTAAAATCCAAATATACATATATAAATATTAAAAACGAATAATGTAAAACAACCCCTGTAATACGGGGGATAAAATCTAGTCTATATTTATACTATATAATAAATAAAAGTTTTCTCATGCCACATGTCATTCCCTTATGCATTTTCTTACTATTTTTTCCCTCCTCTCTCTTCTACTAATTATACATTAATTATACATTTTTAAAGTTATTTTTATATATTTTTTGTTTAATGATTTCTCTAATTGCTTTTACAAAACATATTTTATTTCTTAAAAACGTTAGGTTTGCTTATAAAACATTTTTATAAACTGAACATTTTTATTATTTAATTTGTCTTATATAAATTATATCATTTTTATATGTAAGAAAACATTTACATGTATATGAAAAATCTTCGCTCCTAAAACTTACTTAGCGGGTTCATCTATATTACGTATAAAACATATTGAATGGACAAAAATAGTAATTTACCTGATTAAGGAGAGACGCCGTAAATATTTATTATGGTTCACCGTCGGCGACTCAAGGCTAACGTTTCCGGCTTGCAATCAATGACCTACCTTACCTTCAATTGCAATATTTATGATGCAATCAATCATATATGATGATAACAACCGTTACCCTCTCTCTCACCCTATCGATTGAACATTTGAAACGCTCATTCAGACAGTTACTTCAAATCAATCTCTAATAAATTGAAAGGAATCAACCAACTGATTGAATCAATCCCATTTGTTAACCCTAGATTTGAATACACCACTTATTTCGTGTTCTAATTAATCGAAGCAGCAGCCCCTTCTGATTTGCTCTCTTTGCTTTGTAGTGGAATCATCGCCGGCACCTTCAACCTCTTCAGGTATTATTATTATTATTATTATTTTTGATAAATTCCCAAAAAGATTCAGAGAAAGTGTTGATGGATCAACTCAATAATTGATGTTGAATCAAATGCGTATTTGGAAAATTGATTTTACATTTTTTTCATGAAGGAGAAAGGCAAGAATAGTTTCATATCTTCATCCCACTAATCGGTTTCATCCGCTTTGACCCAGACCCGACTATCACAGGTACTTTTAATTTTAACGTATTTGGGTAAATTTGTTGAATCCCCACATGTGATTTAACTTGCTTCAGTAAACATTTGGCTATATGATGCGTTTCTTTAGACATGCTATGAGATTAAACATGGTACAGAGGTTTAGTTTGGCTAAACTGATTTCAAAGTTGATGTGATAAAGTTGTCGTGCTGTGTCAACAAGAGCCGATGTCTCTGAGTGTAAGTTGACCATGTTAACCAATTATTTTATCACATTCTATTGATTCATTAATGTAATAGAGTTTTTGTTTTTCTTGACACACCAACAGCTTGCATGTCAACTTCATGAAGTTGTTGACAGATTAATGGAGCAGCTTAATTTTCCACAGGCTGAGTCTAAATTCAGCCCCAGTAACGTCCGAGTATTTGGTAGTCATCATCCTCAATCATCTGTCAGGTTTCACAAACTAAATAGGTTTAGGGTGATCTGTCGCAGCTCCAGTGATCAGCAAAGCAACAATCAACCAGAACAAACTGGAATGCAGCTTTACAGAGACCTTGAGAGGTAAGGAAGTGCTTGCAGATTGTTAATGAATTTGTATTCAGCCAACTCCATTTCATATTTTCTTTACATTATCATATTTTCAGCTTGCAAGTTAGTTACAAATACTACAAATATTACTTCATACTTGGATGAGTATCTATGTTTACTTTTAGTATAATACTATAATCATTTTTATATTTTTTTCCTTTAGATTTATATATGTTTCATACTTGGATGAGTCTCTATATTTTATATGTTTAGTTTCCATGTTTCTATGTTCCTTTAATATTAATTCATTGCAGCTGATCCGTTACGAGCCTTCAATTCGGCCCATTCAGTTTTGTTCTTTAATTTTAACAGCAACGTTTCACTCCTTCAGTTTTCCATATACTTTCAATGTTTGTCTAATCGTCTATATATTACTTAGAATTTGCAGTAGATAGTGGATTTCAATGTTCGTATATATTACTTGAATTTTATATGAACTGCGATTTATCCGTTGTCAATTGAGTCGCTGACATCCTTTATCCCTTCTATTATGCAGTGTACCAATTTTGCCCTGCTCATCGTTACTCCTTCAACTTCTGGTTTTCCAAAAGGTATGGAACATGTAAGTCCTCTATATATTCTTCTTGCAGCTGTCGAGTTCTATTGGATTCTGTTAACTGTTTGTAGTTCGTAATTAACTTTCATAGTGATTGTTTACATCCACTGATACATAAATGGAATTTCATATATTGTAGGGTTATAATGGTAGGCATTTATTTTTGTTTCTTTCTAATTCATTTTTTTTTTGGATCTAGAGGTGTTAGATAACTACTATGGTGATCTTGATTATTGGTGCCGTCACATTTCAAAAGGCACTTGGCCATTTTCAACCGCATACCATGGTTGCCCCATTTAAGTTTGTAGTGCATAAGTGGTAGAGGTAAATATTTCATTATCATATTCAACTTCTCAATTTTCCAACTACTAACACACTTTATTTTCTTTCTATTAGGCCGTGCTTTTACTATCAAATTTACCATCACTACTTGTTGATAAGACATTGGACGCGAACCGATTCTATGATGCAGTCAAGGTTACTCTATCTTTACAGGTAATTCTCAATAATTTTGTTGCGTGTTTGCATCTTAACTAATTTTTAATTAATGTAGTATTAAAAACACTGTTTTAGGTATAAATACCATGTGTTTTGGGTCAATGCCTGTCGGCAGCGCTCTCGAATTGATATATTACCGAATATGGATGTGCAGGAAACCAAAAACCCCGAAAAACTTAACTGAAAAAACAAACTGAAAAACTGGCTTTATGTTTTTGTAACAACCGAACTAATGGTTCGGTTTTGGTTTTGCATGTATTAAAACCCGAAAAACCCGAACTGAATTTCTAGATTTTATTTATTCAATTTTTATTTTAAGTAATATATTAAGAATTTAATAAATATGTCACTCAAATACTTTTGGCAAAATGTATAATAGTCTATTAGTTAACAATTAAAAAGATTATTTATACCTAAATTAATTACTTTCGGCCAAATATTTTCAACCCCAAATGGCAAAAACCGAAAAAAGAGAACTAAACCGAACCGAAACAAAAACAAAAACAAAAAAACCGAAACCGAAAAAACTGAAACCGAACGGTTCCAAAATCTAAAAGCCAAAAATTTTTTGTCTTCGGTTTGGTTTTAGCCCAAGACCGCACATGTATGAACAAGACATGCATTTATGTTCTTTCGTTTAAGAAAATGAACATTTTTTGGGTTCATGTTAGTTTGTTTACTACATAAACGAATGTAAACGAACTTCATGCCAATTGGTTCACTAGATGTTCGGTACGTCTATAGCCTTATTTATTAAACCCCACAACACATAGTCTAAGCTTGATGAATATTAACATTTTGTTTTGGTTTCTTTAATATGTAACATTCTGACATATTAGGTTGTTGCTTGTTATGCATGTCATAAAAGATCAATTCCAGGAATCACTTTAACCTTGTTGGCCATTTTAATAGTGTTTTGAATCTTTTGATCTAAATTGACATGCAAGTGTGCTAGTAAGAAGTTAGATCGATGTAAAATATTACACACTAATTTATCATTCCCCTATTTTACTCAATTTTCTAAACGTTTTGGGGACGTATGCGTACGTAGCCGTATATCATACTATATATATATATATATTGAGTGATTTAATCAAACATACGTGCTACTTGCTTACTTGTGTTACCATTCAATCAATCGTATATTGGGATTACTATTCAATCAATCATATAGCGGGTGTTCTTGCTGGTGATCAATGCCCGATTCGCTTGGCAACGATACACATACTTGTTTACGGTTTGATTTCATTTATCGCATTTATCACGTTATGCTTATTTTATTGTTGTGTCAAATTGGTAATATTCTCACTCAACTTTATGTTGACAAAACTCCATTTTATACGCATATGCAGGTTACTTGTATGGAAGATTGAAGGTTGGACACGTAGACAAGATTTTAGGATATAATCAAGTTAAACTTTATTTGAACTCATATTCGTGTATTTTAAATTGTTTGTTGTATTTGTGTAATGTGTGCATAATTTGAATAAAATAATTAATTAGATATTGTCACTTATATTCAATGATAGTATCTTCGATCCGTGAGCAATCGGATCACGCCCCCAGCATTTCCGCTTTATGTTGGGGTGTGACAGATTGGTATCAGAGCCGAAGGTTATAAAATAGGTCATTAGAAATGGTCCTAGACATATGTTAGGAACCCGATACGTGCTTATCTGAACTGCCTTATGTTCTATTTAATAAATTGTTTATAGCTTGCTGATATTAATTATTTTGTTATACTTGTCTTGTTTTTTTATTGCGCACACACAAATTCTGAGGCTAAGCCTCACATTCAAAATATTTTTCTAAACCTTTTCTTTCAGTAGATAGTCTTTCACTGTGGGAAATTCCTTAAAAATTCTCGTGTTCTGTTTTGTTCCTTCACCTTAAAGCGTGGGGGTATGACAAATGTCGTACAACCATAACTTCAAGTGGTACCCGTAATCGGCTAAACAGTTGCGTGGTAAGCATAACCGGGTAAACGGTTATACTTCCAAATTGTGTTTTTGGTTATTTTAAGTTTATTTAATTCATTGATTCGATATTTAGTTGAGTCGGTTAAATGCCATGTAACGCTCATGGTCCGAACAACTCCCTTGATTTGAAAATTCGTTAATTAGTTGGGTCAGTTAAATGCCATGTACACGCTCATGGGCTGGACAACTCAATTGTTTATTCCTCGTTATTTGAATTGGGCCAGCAAATTGCCATTGAACGCTCATGGGAGGCCAATTCACAAACTTTATGTTGATTTACTTAGTTGGGCCATTCAAATTGTCATAGAATGCTCATGGGAGGTCAACTAGTTTAATGTGCTTGATTATTCTATTCTTGGAAAAATCTTATAAACATTGTTTATTTATTTAAATACTTCAACCCATACATATTATTTTAAATCCCGACTCGTCCTTGAGTCTTCACGAGCACTAATTCATATACATACATACACATATACATACGCATCCCCCTTATTTCATATTAACTCATTCCTACAACTCACCTGTCATCTTATACGTTTTTATTGTTGATCCTCGTAGAATGTCTTCTCGCTCTCACCGTCGTTCGTCGACCCCTCATGATCGCCGTCTGGCTGCTAGAATCACTAAGGAGTTCACTACTGCTTTACCCGAGATCGTGGCTCAATTGCAAAATATCAACTCTAGTGGATCCGCTACTTCGGCTACACCAAACAATCTCCACTACAAGAACTTTACAAGTGCTAAACCTCCTTCTTATGTTGGCGAAGAGAATGCTACTAAGCTCCTCCGCTGGTTTGAACAAATAGAGAACAAGTTTATCCACTGCGAATGTCCGGAAGATAAGCGTATTAGGTTCGCAACGAGTGTCTTTGAAAAACGAGCTCTCACTTGGTGGAACTCTTATAAAGCCCTACATGGTGTTGATGAAGTGTTTGCTATGTCTTGGGAGGAACTCAAGGATGCAATGAAGAGAGAGTTTTCTCCCGAGCATGAACTGCAAAGGCTCGAGACGGAGTTTTGGGAGCTTAAACAAATTGGTGGTGACACTTCAACTTACTCGAATCGTTTTAAGGAACTTATTCTGATAGTGCCTCACCTTGTGACTCCTTTGGCTCGTGGTATTCGAATATACATTCGTGGATTGCCGACGATCTTCCGTGATGCTGTGGTTAGTCGAGACCCTCTCTCCATCGAGGAAGCTATTACTCTTGCTACTTCACTGTCTGATGACCATGTTAGAGATAGAACCCTGCCTAGTAAAGATGCTAAACCAACCCTTGCCAACTCTAAGACCGATTCCTCTATCGATGCTAAGGCCGAACCCAAACCCATTGGTTATTCTTCTCACCACAAACGTAAGGCCAACCACCGCAACTATGCTGTTAACAAAACCAACCCACCACCCTCCAACCAAGATGCTCCTAACAAGAAGAACTATACTGGACCTTTTCCGTTATGCTCTGTTTGCAACTACCATCACCTGCCTCAATCTCCATGTCGCTTGTGCACCAATTGCAACCGTTATAGTCACCTTACTAACACTTGCCGTGCATCGTCCGATACTCAAACTACCCCCTGCTCAACCCAGTGTTCCTAAAACCCGTACTTGCTATAATTGTGGAGATCCTAGTCATCTTCGCAATGCGTGCCCTCGACTTATCCATGCGCATCAAGCTCAAGCTATGCCTGTCCCCTACTACATCCTTACTGCTTCTCAAGTCCTGACCCGTCAACCATATCCATTGCATGCTCCAATCACCAACATGACTCACCCTTACCCAACTCCATACCCGCCAGCTTAAGTTTACCCAACTCATTTCAACCCAACCCCACTTATGCATGCTGTTCAAGTCCAACCTATCCAAGCTATTCCAAATCCATCTACTGCTGCTGCTCAAGTCATCATGGATCCAAGTACCTCAAGTTCTCCAAGTCAAGGGAATCAAGTCGATCGTAACTAAAGATCTATGAAGAGTTTGAAGATTCTATTGCTTTCTTTACTTCAATTTTAACACTATCTTATCTTTCCGTTTATCCATTGTGTTGACTTTTTGGTTATTTGTGACGTTTGGTGATTTTTCTGGTTGAACTATGTTGCACGTTTCATCTTATGAATGACGTTTCTTTTATACTTTGCTAGGCTTTTGAACTCTTATCTTATTATCTTATTCATATCCATCATATTTCGTTATAGCGTTTGTCTCAAGAAACCTATTTTCTTTTGATTTCTAAATCTTACTCTTAATAATCAAAAGATATAACAAGAATTACATGGTTTTATTAATCAAACTCGAACCTTTATCACCTTTTGAATTTTTAAATTTATCAAAATGTTTGTTTCTTTCAAAATGAGGATTTTAAATGTTTATAACCCACATGATGAAACGAGTTATGCGGACCATTCGACGGCAAGAGTAATTATGGTCCGCAACATAATTATTCGAGTCCTCGCATGGAAATCATAATACGTAAAATTGTGTGTCATGATTTAGAACCTAAGGTAGCTAGGGTAACGGTACGAATAATGAGATGATAAGGACATGGTGGATACGCCGCTGGTATATCCTATATATAAGTGCCCTTATCGGATTGTCATTTGAAGCGCTGCTTCGGTTATTATAAGTTCTATGTTATGATATTTTCGTTAAAAGTATAATTGTTTTCAAAACGATTATGTTGTGGTTTTTTTTAATTTCGGGACGAAATTCCCTAAAGTAGGGGAGACTGTAACATCTCGGATTTTCCAAACCTGTATTTGGTACTCATGACCCGACCCGTTCGGGAAATTTATCACTAAAAATGATGCGTTTATCGAGGAAGTTCTATACAAATTATATTTGTTTAATATATTTACTTAATATATATTTAACTATGAAGAATATACATATTTACCCTAAACTTATGTTTTAATCTCTATTTGTATCCACATCAAATCCTCAAGGGTTAAATTGAAAGTTCTATCTATTATCTTTATAACCCATTTACCAAATACGTTAACCCATGGCCCGTTTGACAATACCCGTGAACCGATTAGCTAGCTTGAGCCACAATTTTTGTCTTAAACTAAGAATTGATTGATATTTGTGATTTCTCTCATCATTAGCGGCCTAACCGTCTTTATTAATTAAGAAAGCAGATCAAATCAAATCTATATTGAGATATTAATCAAACGGTCTTTAACCTAGAATCAAATATATAATCTAGAGATGATAATAATTCAATTCATCGCATCCACACCCCTTTAATCCTAGCTCAAACCAAACCCCTATGGGTAATTAAGTTATATAAGTCTGGAGATACTCCGTTCATCATCGTCTTCGCCAACTATGTTTACTCGTGATTGGCCGTGTATAATCAGCGATTAAGGTAATCAAATATATGTCTGAATTCGCCTCTGAATGCTTTACAAAAACCCTAAGACAATTTAAATAAACGTTAAACGTATTGAACGATTACAGATTAGGGTTCATAATCAATTTGGGTTTTATCAGTTTCTGTATTTATAAATTTGTTTTCATTCTATAACCAGCTGACACCCTAGCCCGGTTGGCTAGGGTGTGTGTGCTCAAGACTAGTCCGGCCATTAGGTCGCGGGTTCGAGTCCGGCCAGCAGCAAATTTTTTATTTTTGTTTCTTTAATGTTTTAAATTGTTTTTAATGATATATAATATATTATAATTAATATTAATTATTAAATAAACAATATATTGTTAAACCTACATCATAAAATAAGCGTTTTGTGTTAAATGGTTTCGTTACAAATTTTTGTATGTGTATATATATATGTGTGTGTGTGTATCATATTAATACTAAACCGTTATTATTTTTATTATAACCCGACACTTATATTGAAATTTTCAAACGTTTTTATCAAGTTGCCCATAAATTTATATATATATATATTACTAAAACAAAACTATAATAAACATATTTAGACGTATTAATAGTGTTAACTATATTTTTACCATCAAATTTCGTTAAGGATTCTAAAATATAAATTTTATATTTGAACATGTATTAATATAGTATATCTCAACCCAGATTTATTTAAATTAATTATTTGTAGATTCGATTATATAATAAACAATGATCATTATAATTAAGTAACAACTAATAATAATGTTTTTACGATAACAATAATTCGTAGTAATCAGTCGTTCAATCCATAACATACCAATCATAAATGTAACTCGAATCACATCGAAATCCTAAATTCATCATACGCGTTACATCTTTTATAATTCATTCAAAATATTATTTAATTAGGATTCTTGTCGGTAATTCTCGAAGATCGTGATTATCGCTTTCTTGTCGTATTCATTCCCGTTTGGCTTATTCGATCATGTGAGTTTATCATTTCCCTATTTTACTCAATTTTCTAAATGTTTTGGGGACATATGCGTACGTAGCCGTATTTCATACTATATATATCTATATATTCAAACAAATGCATACGTGTTATTGTGAGTGATTTAATCAAACATACGTGCTACTTGCTTACTTGTGTTACCATTCAATCTATCGTATATTGGGATTACTATTCAATCAAATCATATTGTGGGTGTTCCTACTGGTGATCCTTGCCCAATTCGCTTGGCAACGGTCCACATACTTGTTTACGGTTTGATTTCATTTGTCGCATTTATCACGTTATGCTTATTTTATTGTTGTGTCAAATTGGTGATATTCTCACTCAACTTTATGTTGACAAAACTCCATTTTATACGCATATGCAGGTTACTTGTATGGAAGATTGAAGCTTGGACACGTAGATAAGACTTTAGGATATAATCAAGTTAAACTTTATTTGAACTCATATTCGTGTATTTTAAATTGTTTGTTGTATTTGAGTAATGTGTGCATACTTTGAATAAAATAATTAATTAGATATTGTCACTTATATTCAATGATAGTATCTTTGTGCTGTGAGCAATCGTATCACGCCCCGACATTTTCGCTTTAGATTGGGGTGTGACATGACACACGGGTTGGTCAAAAATATAATAAAACAAAATAAAAAAAAGCATTTATATACTTAATAAGATAGCAATGAGTTCATATTATATAAATAATTATACTACTTTAAGTAAGCTTATAAATTAAAAATCTCTAAACATATACTTGACTTTGGTTTACAGTCATCGAAACATATGTATCGGGAAATTTTAATGTATATCGTTTAAATTTCAATAAAACCACTTGCAATTATTTTGAACTAAACATGAATCCAAGCCGGTCATTTAAAATTACTTACAATAAAGTTGCATTATGATGTGCTGATTGGTAAGATATTTGGGAGTGGTTCTTCTTTTTGTTATCACAAACCATTTTTCTTATCCTTCGGTTTTCCTTTAAGATAGCTTAACTTTAAAAAAATATAGATATTATAATATGATATGATAGTGATAGTAACATGGCCAGTTAAAAAGTTGAAACTTACAATTTGTGGTCAATCTTTGTTGTGTTATTTGTTGTGTTCGTAGAGACTAAATTCTCATTGGCTATACCTATATAGCAAAAAATAAAAAATTAAAGATGATAATTTTTATGAATAAATAACTATATGTAATCAAGAATAAGAGTTTAGAGAAATATACCATCAGTAATATTAGATAGAGATATTCACAAGGTAGTATTGCTAAATGTAGAACACATCATCTCTTTAAAAACAATAAAAAGTCCAGAGTTCTTCGAAAACAATCCACTAAGAATAAAAGTAACTCAAGCATAGCATATTCGAAGACATTAACTCAATAATCTATTAAACATTGAATCTTGTATTATATCAACTTGTTTTTTTTTTGGATATTTTAATGTGTGTTTTTAAAGATAATATGTCTTTATTTAAATAATACTTACGGATAACTGATGACATACTTTAATTTGTTTGTAGTATATCTCTAAGTAAAAAAAATGGCGTTACATAATAATCATAAAATTAGAGTTTCAATTGAAAGACAACGGATTACATATAAATCAACTACGAGAATCAGATTACATGATTCGGATTAAATGACTCACATTAAAAAGATTGAGCTATTGAAATTGATTGAACAAGTGAATTGATTAAATCCGATTGAATATATGTAGGTGAATCGATTGACTCCGATTAAAGATGTGAATCTGATTGAATCTGTGTAGGTGAATGATTAAAAAATTGTTTTGTAAAATGAAAGTATATTCAAGTTTAGGTTTCTTTACAATCTTCAACAATATACATATATATATATAGGGAGGGAGGATCAAGAGAAAACTCATTTTTAGAGAGAAAACTTAAAAACTCTTAAAAGAATTATTTTTTATTAAAAATAAAAAAATATTTTTAAAATTCTGTTTTTGCCATTATTCTTATATTTTCTTACCCTTCGCTCGAAAAAAAAAACCCGCTGTAATGCACATACGTATTACTGTGCGATACCGTTGTATTACACATGTGTATTACTACGTATTTTTAAGTTCAATAGTGTTTAATTGCATATATTCAATATTTGTGTATTGTATATGTGTAGTAGTGTTGTATTATACTAATGTGTATTCGATGCACGTATTAGTCTTATATTGCATATATACAATAGTATGTATCAAATATGTGAAATAGTGTATTTTATGCAATACAACACTTTTGTATATATGCAATGCACACTATTACACATGTGCACTACACCTACGAGGTTACCGACAAGGTTTTTTTTTTTTTTTTTGGAACCAGTAACAACATATAAGAATAATGGAAAAAAAAAAGAAACTTCAAAAATTTTTTTTTTAAAAAGTTAAAAATAGTTTTTTTGGAGTTTTTAAGTTTTATCTTTAAGAGGAGTTTTTACTTGATCCCACCCCTATATATATAGTACAATATGTTAATGTAACGTTCGAAATTATACTTTCCAATCTTTAACAAACATGGTTTGTTGTTGATTTTTTGATTTCACAAAGTATTTTGTAATATATAGTAAAATAATGTGTTAATATTTAGTTTTGTAAAAGTATATTGATATAATATAAATATAGTGAAAAAACAAAGTGAATAAATATTGATCCATAACAGATATTATGGTCTATTAAGATCTTAGTTTTTTAGGGAAAAGAGTTGTGAGGTTTAACCACAAAGCGACATACATCATAGTTATTTTCTTTTATTAGAATATACGTAGATTTAAAGTATCTTTAATATATTAATTATACATAAAAATTATATAACCTTCTAACTTCTCAAATCAAACTCATAGTACAATCGTAACATATGATAAATGAAGTATCAAAGGAGGAACAACTATATGTAAATACATGTAATACCATGAAATGATAGAAGATTAGTTAGACAAAAAGTGCAAGAATATATTACATTATTATATATATGAAACTCAAAAATGAAAATGACATATTTGAGAGGTTATAACAACCCGTTTGAATCGAAATCATTTCAGATTATTACTCAATATGTTTGACTTATTTATTTAAAAATAATAATTATAAAATAAAATTTGTATTTTAGTTATGATGATATTTTACAAAATAAAAATGATAGGCTTGATCTCCTTCCTCTTCACTTTCTCCCCTTGTTTTCCCACTATATATACATAAACCCCCTAGTACAACACCACCAATTTGGATCAGAAACCAAGAAATGGGAAATCTGGCTACCTCATTATTATACTTGTCATTGTTTTTGTTTTTTTATCAAATAAATGCCACTTCTTTTCTAAATTCTTCAAAGGCTACCTCCTGCAATGTTTTCAGAGGCAAATGGGTTTATGATCCATCCTACCCTCTTTACAACCCTTCTACTTGTCCTTTCATGGATCCCGAATTCGATTGTGTCAAATACGGACGACCGGATAGATCGTATCTCAAGTACAAGTGGCAGCCTTTCGGCTGCAATCTTCCCAGGTTCGGCCTTTTCTTTTTCCTTTTTACATTGTAAATAGGACATTCTTAAAACATGTAGACTGTCCTGATTACCGGTAAAAGGACATTTTAAAATATGTTACAATGTAAAATATTGATTTGATAATTTTGAAGTGTAAGTGAATTGGTGGTTGCAGGTTTAATGGGGTAGAGCTGTTGAATAAATGGAGGGGAAAGAGGATAATGTTTGTGGGTGACTCACTGAGTTACAATATGTGGATTTCACTGAGTTGCATGATTCATTCAGGGGTGCCTAATGCTAAGTACACACTTGTTAAGACAGGAAGTGTTCTTACTGATCTTATGTTTCAGGTTAGTTTTTATTGTCTTTTTTTTATTTGTATTTATTTTTATTTTTAAATTATTATTTTTACCTTATGGTCAATTTTATCAATCTAGCTACCTCCGTGTTTCTCTTTCTTATCGTCACGCTTTTCTTCTTTACTTTAATTAGTGGGACTATCCCACGCTTTGTTGTGGTTATTTAATTGGTATAAGCTTCGTTCAAAACATAGAATAAAAAACATGTCAAGAATATATTCAGAAATCACGTAAAGTTTACTTACGTTATTGTATTGTAACATTTTAGAATCTAATTTGTTAGATATTATAATTAACAAACATATTAAGTTTAGTGAGTAAATATAATATTAAATTCACCATTCTAAAAATTGTTTTGTCAAATAATACAAATATATTAATATATATAATGTTAAATTCCGATATCTTAATGTCTTCGTTATGGCTTATACCGTAAATATTTGTATCCAAAACTAAAGGAACTAAAATGAAAACTTGATCAAAAGAAACCAAAAAATGTAGTATCCAAATCTATAGGGACCAAATATGCCAACGGTAAACTTGTACTATAAAATGCAAGCATTATCAAAGGAAAAAAAAAGTATAGCAGCTAAAACCATAAGGAGTATATAAGAAGTAAATATGTAGTATAATTTCTGCTAATAATAATATCAAAGTAAAAATTACTAAAAATAAAATTTGAATAATAATTGTTTAATATATTTTAGGTTTAATTATAACATAAGATAGCAAATGTGTTTTTAAAATTATATAATTTATTTTGAATAATGATAGCCGGAAATTGGTGCGTGACTTTAATGTACCTTTGTCTACGTAATTGCAAAAGCCAAAAGCGAATGTCTCTTTCTGCATTCATGATCTTCAGCAACGCTACTTGTAATTTGTGCATTAGTTGTAGTACTCCATAATTACTTTTATACATATTTACTACCTTTTTGGAAATATTTCAACCATTATATTAATTTATTCACAAAATTCCGGATTTAATATTATATATATATATATATTATACATATATTTTTATGTATGTATATCTTAATTTATTTTTTTAATTTAAAATATACGTGCATGCACAATTGTTTAATTTTAGATTGAAAATTTAATAGTCTAATGGGTAAACTTTATTTTCCAACACTTACAGCGCCTTTATTGTTAAAGTTTATTTTGCCAGCTGGTTAAGCTTTAACACTCATTCCTTTTGGAGCCACAAAACTTCTAAAAGTTTTTTGTTAAGAGTGAAGTGTCATTTTATTTCTCAGAAAAATAATATGAATTTAGTCTAAAAAGTTTATTTTTAGTATATGAACCATCTATGTTTTTTTAATTCTTGCTAATCACGTCTAAATCAATTACCGTGTTAAATTGAATCGTTAAGTTAGATGTAGACATGTCTTTTCACTTTTTTTAATTATATGAGTATCGTGTCAAAATCGTCCCAGAAATTTGGTTACATTTGCGAATTTCGTCCAAACATATTTTTTTCGCAATTATACCCTTGATGTTTCCCAACAGTTGCTAATTTCGTCTAAATTGTTAACTCGGCCTAAATTCAACGTTAACTCAAGGGTGTTACTGTACTTTTGCATGTTTGTTTACAACATTATTATTATTATTATTATTATTACTACTACTACTACTACTACTACTACTACTACTACTACACTGAGCTAAACCCTTTATATGTCTAAAAATAAAGAAGAATAAATAAACGGATACTATATTGGATTCAAACATAGGAATCGTGAGATGTTATATATATCTCATCGAACAAACAGATACTAAATAATAATAATAATAATAATAATAAGTTAATAATAATAATAATAATGTAAACAAACATGTAAAAGGACAATAACACTTCTGAGTTAACGTTGAATTTAGACCAAGTTAACAATTTGGACGAAATTGGCAACGGTTGGGAAACATCGAAGGTCTAATTGCGAAAAAAATATGTTTGGACGAAATTCACAAATGTGATCAAACCTCAAGGACGATTTTGGAACTTTACTCATATAATTAAGAAAGAGTAAAAAGACATGTCTATTCCTGACTTAACGATTCAATTTAACGTGGTTAGTGATTTGGATATAGTTGACAAGAATTAGGAAATGTGGATGATCCATATGCAAAAAATAAACTTTTTGGATTAAATTCGAATTATTTGCCAAACCATAACGACGAAATGACACTTTGCGCTTTTTTCTAAAATAAAGCATGAATAAAACATTCAATTTTAATTTTGATATTATTTTTATTTTTATTAACTGAAATCAAATATTCGTAAGATCATTTTGTAATAAATGTTAAAAAAAAAACAGGCAAAATTGTTTTTTTTAAGTATATTTTATTTGACATACTTTTTGAGGTATTTAGAGTTGTCTTCCAATAATATACCCAATAAAGGTACCACTACTTAAGCGTGTAGTATTATTTTATTCAAGTTAAAAGCCCATCATGGCGGTTGTTCACTTGTTCATCATTTGCTCCTTGATTTGTTGCTTAATTTTCCAATCATATTTATGTTTTCTTTTCAGATTTTCTAGGGACACCGCCCAATTGCTAAAACACCGGCCTATACGCCGTGTATAGGTCTATACGCGGCGTATAGGCCGGTGTTCTTAGAAAATCCAATTTCTTTTATTATGTTTTTTTTAATTTTTTTTCTTTGTTATCTTGTTATTATTATTATTATTATTATCATTATATATTAATTAATTAATTATTTATTATTTAATATCCTTTCGGTGAAAAACAGTTAAAACATATATATACCAAAAATCATTGTTAAATCTGTACAAATAAAAGAAAATACGACAACTAAAACATAAAATCTACGTGAAGTCCCCCATGTCCATGCCCATGTCGTCATGGTGGCCCACGAGCCCCCCGAACGCGTCGCCAACGTCGGCGTCGTCCTCTCCCCTGCGCCTCGGCCCCGAACCGTCCGGGGCATCCACGTCGTCGCCCTGTCCGCGTCTCACGCCAGACGTGCTCGCCTCGTGGTCAAAACTAGGGGGTAGTGGCGGTGGCACGGTGTACTGCTGTCCAGACAGCTCCGCTACCCGACTGGCAACAATTCAGTCGATCTGGCGCGAAATCTGGCTCATCCGCCAGTCCGTCTGGCGCGACATCCGCCTCATCTCCAATTCTAGGGCCTCCAACCTAGCGTCGGTGGCGGGACCCAGACGTACCGCGCGATATGTGCGTGGAACGTGCTGCGTCGGCCCCTAACAACAAAACAACATAAATACGTTTAATACGAAGTCGAATTAAAAGAAACGATAAAACGATAATATATTAAAACGTACCTGAGATGCGCCCGGATCCTCACGTCCGGCACCACCGTCGTCAGGATCCCTGCCGGCCCCCTCCCCTGCGTCGACAGGCTTATGTACAAGCTCCACCTCCGGTGCCGCGATCGGGGGAGGCTCGACTAAAGGTACCGGGACGTAAGGCGCACGTGCCCCCGCCCTCGCCACCAGTCGGTCCCGCGGGCCGTGGGGCCCGGGGAACGAACGCACAATGTGCATGCCGCCGCAACGCTGGCGGTCCAGCGGGCAGGGACGGGTCGGAGTGATACGCAGGCCGTCCACCAGGTCTCTATGGCCCAGAGATATCGCAAGCTGGGTGACGTACCCGCCACCCATCAAAGACCCTTGTCCCTGCCTGAACTGGTAGGTGACAAAATAGTCTGCAAAACTCCATCAAAGACCCATCAAAGAATCTTGTCCCTAGCGAGGTTGCAGTGCCTGTGAGTCAGCAGACACCTAAAAAAAAAGGTCGCGTAGGCTGCAGTGATCCGCGCCCTGATTGCGACCCGCAATGGACATCGCAATTAGCCTGTGAAGGTACCTGTGTAATATAAGATAATATAATTTATTAACAATAATAATAATACAATGTTATATTATATTATATTATATTATATTATTGCATATTATATTATATTATAATATAATATTATATTATTAATATATATTACGTTATACTAAACAATAGAATACATTTTAAGAACGTACATGTGCAGCGGGTCCATAATAGACGAGAGTTTGGAACTGGTGCCCAAGGTTCTATTCCCGAAGTCGTGATCGCTGATGGCCTGCCACTATACCCGCAGCTCGTCCTCCGGCATCTGGTGGATGCTCTCCGTGTATATCGGGCTGCGTACCTCCTGCGCGATGTATAAGCCCAGAGCAACCGCGAACTCCTCCATCGAGAGATGGACGTCATGCCCGAACATGCGGAAGTAAACCTCCGACTGTGTCGTACCGGCGCCTGGCACCCTCATTTGAATCTCTGGCGTAGCAGGCGCGCGGGGCCTGCAATAATATAATATAATATAATATAATATAATATAATATAATATAATATAATATAATATAATATAATATAATATAATATAATATAATATATTAAAAACATAACAATGTGGAGTAAACTTACGTAACGCGTATCGTGGAGTAAACCTCCAGTTTCAGCTCCCGGTGAGCTGATAGCGGCATACTGAAGCATCGGCTCCAGGGCATATCATGTCCAATGTACTCAGCCGTCTGCTGGTGCGCGTCACAGGACTCCAAAAACGACCAGGAATAATCGTGCTGGGAAACGGGTGCATCTGGCGTAGGCGAATGTATCGTGTGTGGGCGTCCGAACCCTCATCGAACTGCACATGAGGGTAGGTGAGCAACACGTTGTTGCCCTCGGGGGGTCCGCGGCCCTGCCCGAGCTGCTCGAGCTCGTGCTCAATCTCGTCGTCCACAAACTATAATAACAAAAAATAATAATAATAATTAAAACAATAACAATTACAATAATAACAATAAATAGTAATAATAATATTTAAAATAATATTTACAACAAATAATAATAATTATAATAATAATTATTATAATAAAAATATTAATAATAACAATAAATACTAATAATAAATAGGCCTATTGGTTTTTATTGGTCCCAAGTATGTCTTTTTTGCCGGCGCTGGTCCCAACTATCACTTTAACTGCCAACGGTCCCAACTTTCACACATGTGTCTGCCACCAGTCCATGACTAACCGAGTACTAACTCCGTTATGTTTTAGCTGACGTGTCCATCCTACGTGTTAAAAAACGTTGACGTGACTGCCTGCGTGTATATTAATAACAAAAACCCTTCTCCTCCTGTATATTAATAACAAAAAACCCTAAACCCAAATCGATATCTCACCAAATAAACTCGGCTCGGCTCTTCTTATATTCTAGAGAAACTCTCTGCGTGCAGCCGAACTAAACTCGGCTCTTCTTATATTCTGCTGGCGTTTCTTATACAACACTCCACCAAATCCAACCACACACGCCGCCGCAATCACTCCGAAAGCAATTCCGGCCTTCTTCTCGCCGCTCATTCCACCGGACTTCGAACCGTCGTGTTCCTCACTCTTCACATTTGACACGTCAGCAGCGTCCGCAGCCTCCGGTGCCGGAGTATGAGATTGTGGTTTATTATCCGACGGAGTAGGAGCAGGCGGTAGATCTGATGATGCTGGTGGATGTGACGGCGAAGGTGAAGGCGGAGGAAGTGGCGGTGAGGAGTCGGCGGAGGTAGCGAGGTGTGGTGCCGGTGCCGGTGAGGTAGCGGTTGGATCTGAAGATGTGACGGGAGACATTGTGGTGGATGAATAGAATGAAATGAATATGAATAGTGAGTGGGTGTATATAGATATTATTAGATATGATATAGGGGAATGGAATCACGTAACAAAATTGTGAGTGGAGGAATAACCGTGAAGGAAGGTTGCGGGAATTAAAAGCTGAGAGCCGGTTGGTGAGCTGGCATTTATAGATGACGCAGGCAGCCACGTCAACGTTTTTTAACACGTAGGATGGACACGTCAGCTAAAACATAACGGAGTTAGTACTCGGTTAGTCGTGGACTAGTGGTAGACACATATGTGAAATTTGGGACCGTTGGCAGTTAAAGTGATAGTTGGGACCAGCGCCGGCAAAAATGAAATACTTGGGACCAATAAAAACCAATAGTCCTAATAAATATTATTAATAATATTTATAACAAATAATAATAATAATTATAATAAAAATATTAATAATAACAATAAATACTAATAATAAATATTATTAATAATATTTATAACAAATAATAATAATAATTATAATAAAAATAATTATAATAAAAATATTAATAATAATAAAAATATTAATAATAATAATAAATACTAGTAATAAATATTGATAATAATATTTATAATAATATTAATAATAATAATAATATTATTATTAAAAATAAATGAAAAAAAATTATATCAGACGCGACGTATAGAGCTATACGCCGCGTCTGACAGTCCAGGTAAACCGACGGCCGGACTCCGGCCGTTTTACGGCCTGAGTCCAACCGACAGTTTTATCCATCCAAACAACATAATCAACATCATCACATCATCAACAACACATATTAATCATCATGTTAACTTAATCATCATCACTAATATAATATTAAAAAATTACCTCCATATCGTGTGGGTGTCGACGTCGGGTGAAATCTCGTCGTCTCGTTTGGTATTCTGGTCGCCGTCCGATATAGGCTCGTGTGTGGATGCTCGGTCGTTCGCGCGGGAGTTTTGAAATTTGAAAGTGGGCGTCTGAGCATGCGTCTGTTGATAATATGGGGCCTCAGACGCCACGTATAGGCCTATACGTGGCGTCTTAGGCCTACGTCCGGTAGCTGAGCAGACGTCTACTGATATAAGGGGTCCTAGACGCCACGTATAGGCCTATACGTGGCGTTTGAGGCCTATTTTTGTATTTAATTATCATTATTTATTAGTATTTATTATTTATTAGTTATTAATATTAATATTAATTTGTTATTTAGTTATTATTTATTATTATTATTATTATTATTATTATTATTATTAATTTTATTATTTTTTTATATTATTTAGTTATTAATGTTAATATTAGTTTGTTATTTAATTATTGTTATTTATTATTATTAAAATTATTGTTATTTATTATATATTATTATTATTATAAATTTTTTTTGTCCATTGATACTATGTCTTCTATAAGCTGTCTAGATCTACGTTAGAGGATTCCCTCTCGCCAACCCTGACGTATGTCTTTGTACTCCTTCAAACGTTGTCTGAACCGTGTTTTCCATTCGAGCGCCGTCGGTACGTCGCTTCTTTCCCAATTAGGGTTTGGCCTAGGCATTGGGAAATCCCCTACCAGGTTTATATATATCCAGTGATCACCTCCCCAATTAGCGATGCCTATAACCTATGGGTCCGGAACCAAGTCAGGACCGATTCTCAATGGGAAGTAAGATTCGATCTGATTGCCAACTAGGTTGACTAACACACACGCGTATGTCTGAGCAGCCACGTGCCCGTGACCGGGTAAGCTGAACCAACGACTCGGCGGCGCGGGTTTGACCGTGTTGTAGTATGGAATGCTGGAATGAACCCAGCTGTACAATCTGTCATCCTCTTTGTTGAACATCGCCCTCCACCACCCTTCGTTCGTTTCCAGCTCGTTCTGCATCGCCCGCCTAATATCTGGCCAAACTTTTTCATGTATCCCCAAACCCACTGCAATTGACCGAAAACCGCAGTTACCGTCTGGGCGTACGTTTTTGATGTCTGCGACGAACGGCTGGGCCCAGCTAGGAATGACGCTCCTAAACATTTCTATCGCCGGTACTTACGCAGGCGAAACCATCAAAGGAAACCCGAGGTGAGCTCCCGTAGTTCGTCCACAAGGAGTTTTAAACCGCGACGCTGACTGGGACAACGAACGATTCAGCGAGGATGGGGTGGGGTTTTCTTGGCTGGGCCCCTGTGACGAGGATGGGTTGTAGGAGCTGTGTCTGGGGAGATCTGGAGCGGGGGTGTATGCGCTGTGCTTTGGGAGATCTGGTTTTTTGGGACGCCCCCGAGGGTCCTCTCTTTTTTCTGGCTCCTTCTTTTTAGATCTCCCTGGAATATTAGACAAGAGCCTGGCGAAAAATCTTTTCTTTTGATTAGGGTAATCTATGGACGATAACGTATCTGTGATGTCCAGTAGACCTGCTGCGTAGTCTGGCTCTTCGTTCGGCGGACAGGCTGGATCAAAATTAAGCCTCCTCCAGAACGGGTCAACATCCTCTATTGGGATACACGTGTCATTAACTATGTATCCCTCAATCCGACAGGCACATGGCAGCTCCGAAGACGAATACAAATGGTGGTCGCATGAAGCGTGCCGTCACGCATCTTGTGTATCAACCCATACTCGTTCGCAAGTAGACCCAGAGCGTGAATCGACACCCTGTTTATTAGCTTCTTCAACCAGACGTGCTGTCGATGTCCTTCCATGACCTTCGAGCGGGAGGCTTCAAAAGATTTACCGATTTCTTTCATCTGCGAGTTGACCATTTTAAGGATTTGCCTGGCAATTGTGTCGAGCGAGTTGTTGCTTTCATTGAGGTACCTTTTCAGATTTGCGTGCTGGCTCTCAACTCAGTTCGTCGTAGTTTCGCCGTAGTTTCGACATTCGTCAATCCAGTAGGCTACAAACTTGTGTTTGTATGGATCTAGCCAGCTCTTGCGAATGTATTGCTAGACCTCTGAAAAATAAAAAGGAAACGTTATTAACAGGTATGTTTAGGCTATTAAAAATTGTCAGGTGATACGAAGGACTCACCGGCTCTATCGTCCCGTATCAAATGACGCTCCATGTTGAGGCGACGGTGGTCGTACTCCTGAATCGTCGGCGACTGATACAGGATCTTCCACCAGTATGCAAAGTCCATCCCCATTTCCGTGCTATATAGGCCCTTAAATTTTCTCCTTATATTCTCGAATATATGCCACCTGCATAAATTTTTGGTGGCATTAGGGAAAACCGCGTCGCATGGGTTCATGAGGGCCTGGTCCGCATCAGTCAGGATCACGCGTGGCTCCATGCAGTCGTAGAGCATTTTTTTAAGTTTCCCCAGAGCCCAGCCGAAGTTCCTCTGCCGTTCCCTGATCACAAACGCGGCGGCGATACAAAACGATTGTGATGTTGAGGTCACACCGATAAACTGAACCAACGGTCAGTCGTACATGTTGGTGTTGTACGTCGTGTCAACCATCAGCACCTCGGGGAACGCACGCCACATCTTATGCGACTTACTATGACAAAAGAAAATTTCCTCCGTCCTATCGTCGGTATCACTCTCCCGGGTATAGAACGTGAAACCGTTGCCTGCGAGAAAGTTTTCCAGCGCCTACATTGGATGAAATAAAACATTGCTAAATATTACAAGCACGACATGTACACATTAAAACTACAAGTGTTTTGGACTACCTTCATAGGGGTGTCGCCTAGTAGCCCATCCCTCATAATCTTGGCGGTGGGGTTGTATATATCTTTTAATGCAAGTTGCACACCGGGAAACTTTTCGCGGAGGGCTGCTTCGATTTCTTGCGGTTTCACGCCGGCCCTGTGTAAACTCTCAACCATATCCAGCTGGTCGGTGTTCATTTTTCTAAAAGACGCACACCCCTCCTCGAATTCAACGGGATCGTGGTTGTGAGTCTCGTTTACCACTTGAACCCTCCAACATGTACCCCTCGAGTCGTACCTGCCCAGGATCTTAAACGGACAGCATTTTTTGATGCTGCCGGTACGTCTCACCGTCGCCTTTATTTTGGGTTCGCCTCCACGATTGCATGCAAGGTCCACGGCGTTTTTCCTTGACCGCTGGACCACAACAACAAACCGATGCTCTCGTCCTCTAACTTTTACCCATTTCTCCAGCTCCTCGTGGCTCTCAAAAATCTGAAACAGTTTTACGCTAATTCTTAAGCCGTTTATTAAATAACATATAAACAAATAATATTAACTTAAAAAAAACACACGTTGTCTTACAGCATCTGTTTTATACGAAACCTTCACATCGCGTATGTAGTCGTCATCGTACTCATCTTCGTTATTTGGGTTTGGCCCGGCATAATCATTTCGCCCGTGGTGCGATGAAGACTCGGTTCCATAAAACGGATCATTTGCTACTGGTGGCTGGTACGATGACGTAGCCTGACCTCCGTAATCCGATCAGGCGACAAATGACGGGTACGAAAGCTGTCTACTGTAATCCGACACGAAGTACTCCTACCATTCATAAATTAGAAATTCAAAACAACAGTGCCAGTGGTAATAATTAATAATAATAATACCTATAATAATATAAAATATAATATTTTAATAATAAATAAGAATATTAAAATAATAATAAGATAACCGTATATTTACAAAAAGACTGTATAACAAAACCTGGTTCAAGTTTGGCAAGCCCGGCGAGCCAGTGTTACCATAAAACTGCTCGGGCTGGGTATCATACCCGACATATTCCTAACAAAACGTAATGCAGCATGTGTTAGTAAAAAAAACTACCAAATTCATACTAAATAAATATATGACGAAACCTGGTTCAAGTCGGGTAACCACGACGTGCCAGGCTGATCGTTCGCAGCGTAACCCGGGTCCTCAAATAAATGGTTAAACCAAGACATTCTGGGTATATATAGTACAAATGTTGTATTGTTTTTCATTGAATGACGAAACATAGTGTCCAACATTTATAATAAAGAAAGGAAAGGAGGGAAAGGAGGGGAGCCGGCCTCCAATAATTCAGCAACATCAAGACGCCACGTATAGACCTATACGTGGCGTCTAAGGTACGAGTTGACAACCTAGCCCAGCTTTTGCAGGGCAGGTTGTAATCCAACTAAGACGCCGCGTATAGGCCTATACGTGGCGTCTTAGTCATAAAAAGACGCCGTAGATAGGTCTATACGCGGCCGATAGGGGAGCTTTTCTAGAAAAACATACGCTTGTCTTGTTATGTTTTTTTTTCTTTTTTTTTGTTATTTATAATAATTATTATTAATATTATTTTAATTATGAATAATATATTATTATCCACAATTCGGCAAAGCGTGTTCAGTAGTAGGCCTTATATGGGAAAATTGACATTGCAAAACGACCCTTCAATTTATTGGCTGCTATCGTTATGGACATCTTGAATCAGTTATGGTGATTACCTTGGGAAAAACTAACAGTGCCAAACGAACCATTTCTTGGATGCTCTCGGTATCGGCACCTCAAATCCGCCTCTTCGATATCTTCAAACTCCAACGCTCTTGACCTTCAGCCACCATCGGCAATCGTAGTTGTGTTCACTCAAACACATATCAGTCGTCACTAAGCTTAAGCTTAGGCTTGTTATTAGTTTTATTTTTAGTTATGGGTATTCTAAGTTGGTCATGTTGCGTATATTAAAGAATTATCGGCTTTTATATATACGTATACATATATAGTAGATGTGCGTTATAAGAATTCATTGCGTCGAGATAACCAACACCAGATCGAGACGCTAGTTTGATGAGTTTCAATCTCTCGGATCCGTGGTATACGTTAATGGTAGCGAGAACGTGAGCCCATATTTTGGACAGATAAGTGGAAATTCGGTTATTGCTCCAGCTCAACGAGCACCAGACTGAGATATTAGCCGGGACCTACCTGAACCGGTTGACACATGCTGACGTGGATTTAGGCTCCGTGTTGGCGCTGATATTAACACGTTTGCATAATACACAATGAAAGCACAAACTCAAACAACAATCCATACAATAGCAATTCTCTTCAACGACCAGTCAAACAAGAAGAAGAGAAAAATAACGAAGACAATTGCTATTGTATGGATTGTTGTTTGAGTTTGTGCTTTCATTGTGTGTTATGCAAACGTGTCAATGAATGTTGTAAACATACGTGTTAATATCCGGGTCAGCACCGAACCTAAACCCACGTCTGCATACGTGTCAACCGGTTCAGCTAAGTGCGAACTAATATCTCAATCTGGTGCTCGTTATGTTGGAGCAATGACCGAATTTCCACCTATCTGTCCAAAGTAGGGGCTCCCGTTCTCGCTGCCGTTAGCGGATACCGCGGATCCGAGAGATTCAAACTCATCAAACTAGCGTCTCGATCCGGTGCTGGTTATCTCGACGCAATGAATTCTTATACCGCACATCTACTATATATATATATAAATGTATATATAAAAGCCGATAATTCTTTAATATACGCAACATGAACAACTTAGAATACCCCCAACTAAAAATAAAACTAATAACAAGCCTAAGCCTAAGCTTAGTGACGACTGATATGTGTTGAGTGAACACAACTACGGTTGCCGGTGGTGACCGGCGGTCAAGACCGTTGGAGTTCGAAGAAATCGAAGAGCCAGATTTGAGATGTCGATAACGAAAGCAGCCAAGAAATTGAAAGTTCGTTTGGAAATGCCAGTTTTCCCAAGTAAGCCACTGTAACTGATTGAAGATGCCCATAACGAAAGCAGCCAATAATTTAAAAGTTCGTTTCGCACTATCAATTTTCCCAAATAAGTCCTGCTACTAAACGGCCTTTATCGAATTTCCAATAATAATATGTTATTGATAATTAAATATTATTAACATTAATAATAATCATAAATAACATTAATAATAACAAAAGAAAAGAAATAAAAAAAAGGAAAAAAAAAACCATAATAAGACAACACTGGTGGGTTTTTCTAGAAAAACTCACTAAAATAAATATAACATAATACAATATAACATAATATAATATAATAATATAATATTATTATATTATATTATATTATTTTATACAATACGCTATACAAACGTACCTCCGAAAGTCTTGCGTCGCCGCCTAACCCCGACATCTGACTCTCTGGCGTACATCAGGTACCTAATAATAATAATATTTTAGTACTGATAATAATCCGAAACTAAATGTTTAATACTAATAATTATATGTTAAGAATAAAAATAATAATAATATAATAATTAATATTTTAATAGTATTTTACTATAATTATTTTAATAATAATAAAAATATAACAATTTATATTTAAATAGTATTTAAATATTATTATTTTAATAATAATAATACTATTTTAATAAATACAATAATAGTATTTTATTTTACTAACAATAATATTTTCATAACAACAATATCTTAATAATAGTATTAATATTTTAATAGTAATAATATAATAAAAATTTTAGCGCTAACGGTAACAATACGGGAAACTATTTTAAGTTTAGGAGGCCCGGCGAACTAGGGTTACCGTCAAACGGTCGGTGCCTAGACAAATTTATAAATTAAACCATTCACCAAATCTCTGTCCTAACATCTACAACTATGTCCTAACATGTAAAAAATAAAGATAAAACGAAACCTGGTTTAACTCCGACTGACCGTTAGCGCCGTCCGGCATCTCCTCGTCTGACTCCGGAAACATACATGGTTCAACTCCGACTGATCGTTACTCGTCCGGCATCTCCTCGTCCGACTCCGGAAACATATGTGGTTGTTGGTGTTGGTTGAATGAAGAGGGTGAGGGTTAAGAAAAAAAAATAAAGGAAAAAAGAAAAAATGGTAGAGAGGGAGGGGAGGGAGCCGGGCTTCAAAAATATACAACACTCTAGGCGCCGCATAGGGCTATACGCGGCGTATAGCCTGTACGATCCGACAACCCTATGACAGACCAGGCTAGGACGTCAAATTGTACCCTAAAACGCCGCGTATAGGCCTATACGCGGCGCCTAGAGCGGTGCTGGGGCGGTGTCCCTAGCAGGACCCCTTCTTTTCCCTTTAAATACTATTTTCAGATAACTAAATAATAGATTATAAATGCCTTTATTTTTCAACTATTAGTAATTTAGTCCTAGGGAATAATTTGTGTTAGTGTCGCTAAAAAGAAAATATTTTTTTAAGAGCAACTCCAGCCCTCTCTCTACTATACAGTTAAATTACATTATATTTTTATGATAGTGGATTTTAATAATCCAAATTTTGGTTTATCGACCGATATTAATCTCAACTTAATAAAATAATTTAATAAATTCTCTACATTAATCTTAATTTTCACTCTATTGTCTTCACTGAGCCTTTTCTAATCGGGAACTAACCCGGTTTGCTTTAGAGCAAAATATGTCATTTCTCAAATTGAGGGAGACAAATGAAAAATGCAATTTAACTTAAAAACTCGCCACCACGGCCGCCGCCGCCACCACCGCCACCGCCACCGCCACCGCCACCACCACCACGACCACTGCCACCACTGTGATTGGCTCCACCAACATTGCCACCGACACCGTCACCACCACAGCTGTCACTACCACCACCGCCACTACGTCCATCACCGCCGCCACCACCTGTTTATGAAGGGAGGGTTTGAAAATGGGATATTGGATTTTAACAATCCAAATTTTGGTCTTTTGGTCGACAATAATAATTATATAAATTTTTAAATAGACGGAGGTGGTGGCGGTGGTGGTACCGGTGTTGTTGTCGGCGGTGGCAATGGTGGCGGCGATGGGCGTGTCGGGAATGGTGGAGGCGGCGGTGGTGGCAGAGGTGGTGGTGACGGCGATGGCCGTGGTGGTGAGTTTTTAAGTTAAATTACATTTTTCATATGTCTCCCCCAATTTGGAGAAATAATATATTTTGCTCTAAAACTAACCGGGTTAGTCCCCGTTAAGAAAAGGCCTAGTGGAGGCAAATAGAGTGAAAGTTAATGTAGGGAATTTTCATAAGTTGGGATTAATATCGGCTAATATGCCAAAGTTTGAATTATTAAAGTCCAATATCCCTATACTTTTTACGAGCACAAGACCATAACTCTCCCTTTTAGAATTACCTGGGTCAATATAAAAAACCAAATTAGAAAACAAACAGTCCCACATTTTATGTATTGGGCGATAATAATCTCAACTTTAAAAATCACTATCAGTGGTCCAACCTTTCAACAATCTTTGTCTTAATGGGCCTATGATAAAAAATACCTAGCGTTGTTAAGTTTTTTTTCCGTGTTTCAAACTGATGTTTTAGGCTTTTGATCGAAAAAAGGATACGAGTGCACCGATGTAAAAGTTATCTCGAAGCAGTGATTCAAATGGCTTGATTTTTGTTAATTGAAAATTCAAACACATGAATTTAAACCATGTTTCGTCGTTTGAATCACCATTTCAAGATAAGTTTTACGTTAGTCGACTCGTATAATTTTTTTGATCAAAAGCCTTAAAACATCGATTTAAAATTCAGAAAAAAACTTAAAGACGTTAAGAGTTTTTTAACGGATGCTTATTGAGATAAAAATAGCGGAAAGGTTGGACAGTTGGTAGCGATTTTTAAAGATAAGAATATTATCTGCCATTGCACAAACGATGAGATTATTTATTTTCAATTTGTTGCGTTATAAAAAAACAGCTGATATTTGCTATCTTATTTTGTATTAAAGTTACTGAATACAATTTTAATAAACTTGCCTTAATATGTGAAAAACTAACAGAAAACGTCTTTCACCTGGACAACAATTAATCCTTTTATTGGTGTGCAACATTCTCTCAAAGCAATTTTGAATACTATTTTATATGCAAATTTGTATCATCTTTTATTATAAAAGAATTTCGTTATTTAATCAAATCTTAACTTATTTAATGTGTCCAAATTATTATTTTATAGAACTTTTACAAATACGTACGTTTTAAACGATTTTAGAAATTTAATTTACTAAGTTTAGGTTATAGAACTTTTTCATGAAACATACTTGATACTTTTTTTTTTCTGGTAAACATAATATCAAACTTGCATTTATTTCTGTAAACTTTTTTATAATTTCACAATATAAGAAATTATTATATGATATCACAATGAATCTAAATCATGTGAGTTGCATGTGGGAGTGGGATAACCTCACGAGAGGAGATGTACTGCAATAATAAATATACATTATTCGGCATTTATTCTTAAAACATATCAAGTTAAATTCAGACCTAATAACAAGTCATGTGTTAATTATTAATGTTTAATGTATCTGTTATTTATCAACAGGATTACGGATTAAAATTATCGATATACCGTACAACAACTATTGTCGATGTGGTGAACGAAAACGGGAAACGGGTACTAAAACTAGACTCCATCCGCCAAGGAAACATGTGGAAGGGAGCGGACGTGCTAGTTTTTAACTCGTGGCATTGGTGGACTCACACAGGACGTGACCAACCGTAAGATCAATTGATCGTATTAAGATCCATAAAGAATTTATGCGTTACATAGTATTCTATACTCGTTTTTTATTTGTTATTTTACGTATTTTATAGTATATATAACTTGAACGCAGGTGGGATTACATAGGAGAAGGAGGAAAACTTTACAAAGACATGAATAGACTCGTGGCGTATTATAAAGGAATGACGACGTGGTCAAGATGGATTAGTCGTTTTGTTGACCCGTCCAAAACCAAAGTCTTCTTCCAAGGCATTTCCCCAGTCCATTACGAGTATGTTCTTTGCTTATCTCCTTCTAGAAACATAAATTATATCGAAGATTAATCGTTGGTTTGAAAATACACAGGGGTAGGGACTGGAATGAGGTATCAAAATCATGCAAGGGTGAAACCCAACCATTTTTTGGTTTAAGGTATCCCGCGGGCACACCAATGGCATCGGTGGTAATCAATAAAGTCTTGGCCCGAGTAAAGAAACCGGTCTACTTACTTGACATCACCACACTTTCTCAATTTCGAAAAGATGCTCACCCAATGTACTATAGTGGCAACCACATTGGTCTAGACTGTAGCCATTGGTGTCTTCCTGGTTTGCCAGATACCTGGAACATACTTCTTTATGCAGCTCTCTCTGGCTAAGTTGGCGAGAAAATTGATTTTAGAATAGAGATCTTTGTATACGAACAAATGATACAAAGACGTCTGTGAACTAGCGTACCATGTTTACATAATATGAACATGGTATATTTGTTTGAGATGTGTATGATTCGTTTGTTTACTTAGGATTCGTCATATTCATATCCAGTTGTGATTTATTGCTAATTATTAGTCATAATCTTGATGGCTACATTAGTTTCCAATTTTTATAGTGTTAGATTCGTAATTGTAAGTGTAATAAAGAGATCACACTAATGATTCATTTGTAATATCTTTGATATTTGATTGCATTTTTGTTTTACGAAAAAGAATTGTGACAACAATGTTCTTCATAAAAGATGCAAATGGTGTTCATATATTCTCAAAGTCTCAGTCTCTCATTGTTCAAGGTTTAGTTTATTTGCATTATGCAATATCTAGTGATCATGGATTTAAATCCATAGACATCGAACAGATAGGGTTTTAGACCCATCAACGAGGATATAGAAAACATCCGAAAAGTGTAGATATCATTCTCGGGTCAACCATATTCACCCGTGAGTAAACTATAATTACCAGCAGACCTACTTTATTCATTCGCAAGCAGTTCGCGTCGATCGCGGAACCATCCTTGGAACTTCATGACAGGCTCATTCTCACTACTAACAAGCAAAATGAGTTGTCACCTACAGAGGAGGCAAACAGTACATAATGGCTAATACTCAGGCCAATCACAGTCCAAGGTTCCTTAAGAAACAAGGACGGGATGAAGAGCCAATCAATGGACGCCTGCAATGCACCCCCTAGGTCACAACCATCATTATCCGCCAGCTGTCACGGCCAATTAGAAACCACATACGTGCTCCCCCACAAGAATAAAATGTTCTACCGATAGTGATAGCTCGGTCAATCATTCTCTACCTTTCCGGCTATAAATACCACGCTGGAGGTTGGTTACGGGAAGATCCCATATTCCCCTTCTCGTAACAAGCTCATAGTGTTTTGTTTTGCAGGCTTTATCGGAGTCTACTCAAATTAGCTTGAACTATCTAGGTTGAACTAGTGTTTCTTTATTGGCGACACCCAAATCCGCTAGAACAAGTGATTGCTTTTATTTTCCGATCGAAATGATTCCAATCAGTCTCCTCTGTTCACACCTCCAACATCAATGAGAGCAGAACCCGCCACTGGCGTTCCCAGCCTCTACGATGAGGAATGCCTGACTAGAGAACAAAATCAGCATAATGATGAGAATTATGTAGCCTTCGAGCATCCGCAACAACAAGATCCATCGTTCCACTTCAGATATGATCGCACCCACCATAGTTGTTGGATTTAGATTTCAATCTAAGCTAATGAACACAATTACACTTAATGTAACAACAAAAACTGATCTAATCCTTTGAACAAATTATTATCACATTAATTGAATCCATACTTAAATTATTAACAAATTAATATTATTAAAGAAAATAAGAAGTGAAAATCATAAAGCTATTTAGAGGTTTCATATGGAAGAACAACTTTGGATTAATTATAATCAAATGATTACAATATATTGCCCCCCCTCAACCTTAGCTCATCATTCACTGATTTTCTTGTACAAGAGTACACTGATAAGGTGATTTTGTGATGTGTAAAGTGTTAATGAAGAAGAGAGTCTCTTCTTCATTTTATACATGTGCGAAACTATTGATGAGCTAAAGGTGAAAGAGACAATTAACAAATAAGTTACAAACTATTGATGAACTAATATAAACAATTGTCTATAAAAGAATCTTATGCTAACTACTGATCTATGTTGGAACAACTGATGTTTGTGCCATCAGTTGTTAGTCTTCAATTGTTTGGATCTTCAATAATTTGCTTGAGCAGTTGTTATATCCTTGGTGCTTTCATGTCAGCAGTTTATTTGATAAGATGTTTGAAGCAGTAGTTTGACAAAAACCATAATGAAGAATAACTGTTATTTGTATTGTTAGTTGTTTGGTTTCTGGCCATCAGTTCTTTGCTAGGTTCAACAATCTCCCCCTGAACTGATGATGCCAAAACCATTTATTAGTATGCTCCGTTGCATTATCTTGAAAGTCTTCTCTTGGCTGATTCTTTGATAAACTTAATAAATTCAACACCCAGACTATCATCTTCTTTCATCTGTAATGAAAGGTCTATCAACAACCATAACACATATTCATCCAACATGGGTACATCCTGCAGGTATGCCTTTTTTGATATGCCACTTCCAGATTCTAAAGTTACGAAGGAGCTCTTTTTGAGTTTACTCCATTTGGTAACTTTTGATTTTGACTGGCCCTAATCTACAATGGGTGGTGTAGTAGACGTTGTTAAAGATGCTGAAAAAGGCATGAACTGAATATCAAAATCAAATCCCATCTTGGCATCCCTATGAATATCCTTGATGGCTTGAATTTCTTCTTTAGTGTAAATACGTTATACGAGCTAAGATTTGGTTGCAATAGGATATATCAATACATATAAGTTAATCGTGGAGAGAATTTGGCATTGTAACATTACATTAATACATTTTGCCAAAAACTCTCATACATTATGAACAAGATCTGCCTATTTATAGGTCCAACCCTCATTCGTTAAACATCACTAATTAATGGGCTCTCATTTGTTATAAATGAGATTGGACAAACAGGATGAATTGATACTTCAACTTACTTGGAAAGAAGATGCATTGAAGAAGTTGAAAGGGGATGATGACGACAAAGATCCTGAGGCTGGGTGGGTTTGATTAGCAACCAGATGGTGGTGCCTCATCATTTGGTAAAGCTACAGCAAAAGTGACAGTGGTATGCAAATAGTAGTGTAGCAAGATGCTACTAATGTACAATCAGTGGACTCGATCAAGACAAACATGATTTTATTTATGGATGTGAGGGGGTGTTGTGATGAGCATGGTAAAGGCTGATGAGATCGAAGAAGGTGAATTTGTTGATTGCTTGTTAGCAAAAGAACAAATGTCCTTACTTCTGGGGTTGAATGAGAAGGAGGTTGAGGAGTTAGAAAAGGAAGAGGATGTTGAGATGATGGATACATATAAGGTTATGTTTGACACGAGTATTTCGTCTAGGAATACTTCTTTTAATTATGATGATTTTGAGGTTGAAGATGTGACAGCTGGGGAATACGCTGAGATGTAAACACGTACTAATTCTAACGAGGGAATTCCATTTTTTACTACCAAACACTTTAAAGCAACTGAAGATCGTCTACAGAAGGAGAAGGGAATATATAAAGTATCGGAGACCGAACCACAACGAGCTTCTGATGGCATGTTTACTCATAACGTATTCAAGGTGAATAAGATGATTGAGACCCAGAGGTATGCTGAACGTGAGAATTACAAGCAATTGAAGCTCATGAATCCGCACATCAGATGAAGAAGTTCTTGAGTGTCAAGACGGTGAAGGGTAACATTATTTCATGGTTGTACGACTTGGATCTGAAGGTATGTGTAGTTAAATGGGAGCACGGTTTTCAGTATTTTAAACCTATTATTGACGTGCTGATGATGCTGAGGTGGAATATGCGTACACGGGCTAATAGACCGATCATGAATCGAGGTAACAATCAATGGGTAGAATGGTTCTATCAGCATCTATTACATGAAGTAAGGTATGTTTTCTAGTATTTCAAGCCTCAAGCGCCTACTCGAAAGTATATCCACGAAATAGATTTACGCACTGGATGGAGGAAACTGGTCCTTAATGTAAAGCCTCTCCGACGTTGAAGAAAGTTCTTGTAAATAATTTCCGTCAAAGTCTTTATAATAAGTTTAAAAGATAATTGTATTGGGTACGGGTTTGAAAACCGAATTCATTAGGGTGATTGACCCTATGTGGCTGGTGAACCTATCTGAATCCGACAACGAAGTTCTTTATAAGAACTGGATCAGTTGGGCGGACGTCAAAGACAACGAGCAAGCCATGCAATTTCAACGCGTTGTTCATGTTTGTTACGTGTTTGGAATTCATGGCTGCGCGGATTAGAAGACCAGCTGGTTCAAGCCTTAAAGTATTTTGAAAGACAAACAGCTCGAGACGAGGGGGAGTTTGTTGATACACGGTTTTGCGTCTTGGTCTTTGTATAATGTATTTTGGTGATTAGAATATTACTTAAGGGTATTTTGGTAAATTTATTAGTACATTCGTTAAGTTTTAAGGCACATTCATTAGAGTAGCTAATAACGAATGTGTCCACGCGTTAAATGTACGCTCATTCGTTATAGATGTTAACGAAAGAGTAAACGAATGTACCTTTTCGTTATGTGAACGAACATGAGTTAAAGTAAGAGTAACAAATGAGGTTCATTCGTTAGGAGTTGTCTCACGAATGAGCTCATCGTCTATATATACTCTGGAATTATTCTAAGTTATGAAAAAGTTCTTATTTTATTGATTTAGCCTCGTTACTCTATACAATTCACCTCTCAACACACACAGTTACACGCACTAACGTAATACCTAATCGTATATCATATCAAAGACTAGATCCTTAAGTATATTAACATCATGATCAATCGGAATGAAGATCTCTCACAAGTAATCAATTTTCTATCATTTCCTAAATGGTTGGATTCTATTTCCATTTAAAAACATTTTAAGCTTCTTGAAAGCTTTGAACTGAATTGTCAGTTAAGAACATTTCATGCTTCTTCAAAGCATATAATTGAATAATCTTCTCATATCTCATTTTTCATTCACCAAAAAGTTTTGCTTTTTATCAAAATATTTGGATTTCTTTTTATTTTGTTTTTTATTTTTCTTTTGGACTTAAACTTTTAAGACCGACTCAAACATTTCAAAGCAATAGCCTTTTTTCAATTTTTCAGAATAAGACTTATGAGAAAAATGAAATCTTTTTGAAAATTTTCTTTTCAGAGCACTAATTTAAACATAAACAGAAGCCATTCAAGCATTCAAGCAAACACATAAGGAATTAGTTAATTAATCTCACAAGCCATCACAAAATGGTAACCTACAATGCAAAACACACATATGTCATAAATAACACACAAAATCACACATATCACACATAATGCAATTACATCAGTAATCACCCACATATAATACACCAAGCAAGTCAGGATAGCATAGAGGATCTAAGAAGTCAATCACATAGAAAATTAGATCTCATCAGAGTTTATCATTCCTAAGGCCTTTAATAGAAAGTTGAATATGGTTTTGTCTAATGGCATGGTGAACAAATCAGCCAAGTTATCAGTAGTCTCAATTCTTTTCATTTCTACTAAACCCTTTTCATTGCAGTCTTTGATAAAAGGTTGTCTAATTTCTATGTGTTTGGTCTTAGAGTGCTACACTGAATTTCTTACAATAAACATTGTAGTAGTGTTGTCAATGAGAATATGGGTGTTTTGAAAATTCAAACCATAGTTCAGCAATTGATTCTGAATCTAGAGAACCTGTGCACACAAGCAGATGCAACAATATATTCAGCTTCTACAGTTGAGATAGACACTGTTGTTTGCTTCTTGCACTGCTAGGAAACCACTTTGTTTCCTAAAAATTGACAACCACCTGATGTAGATTTCCTAGTCATGTTGCATCCATCATAATCACTGTCTGTGTATGAGAGCATATCAAAGGATCTGTTCTTTAGATACCAAATCCCTAGTTCAGGCTTCCCTTTAAGGTATTTGAATATTCTTTTAACAACCAGCATATGTGAGACTTTAGGGTTGGCTTGAAATCTTACACAAACATATACAACAAACATGATGTCTGGTCTAGATGCAGTTAAGTACATCAGAGAGCCAATATTGGCTCTATACTCATGCTAATCTACTGACTCCCCCTTTTCATCTGCTATCATCTTCTCATGTGTGTCAATGGGAGTTGAACTTGTCTTCAAGTCATTGCATTTGAATTTGTTTAGGATTTCTTTCACATCCTTGGATTGATTGATGAAAATTCCTTTAACTTTCTATTGAACTAGCAATCCTAGGAAGAAAGTCATCTCTCTCATTGAGCTCATGCTGTATTTTGACTTTTCACTGCTTCAAACTCCTTGCACATCTCTTCATTAGTAGAACCAAAGATGATATCATCACATACACTTAAAGAAGGAACAAATCTTTTTCCTTTCTTTTTGTAGAATAAGGTCTTGTCAATGGCTCTTCTACAGAATCTATTGGCAAGTAGGTGGTTTAACAATTCATCATACCAAGCTCTTAGAGCTTGATGTAATCCATACAAGGCTTTGCTAAGCTTATACAACTTGTTAGGAAAATCAGGATCTTCAAAGCCTAGAGGTCGAGTCACATACAACATCCTCATTTATTCTTCCGTTAAGGTAAGCTGATTTGACATTCTGTTGATAAACTATAATGTTTTTAGAAGCTACATATGCCAAGAAAATCCTTATGGCTTCCAATCTAGCCACAGGTTCAAACACTTCCTCAAAATCAATCCTTTCCTCTTATAGGCACCTAAGAGCTACAGGTCTTGCTGTGTTCTTAACCACAATCCCTATCTCATCTCTTTTGTTCCTGAAAACCCATTTTGTGCCTATTGCATATTTTCCCTTTGGTTTATCAACAAGCTCCCATACTTGTAGATCCCTAAATTGTGCTAATTCATCTTGCATAACTTCCACCTAGCTGCTCTCTCCTAAGACTTGTTCAATATTTTTGGGTTCAACTTGGGATAGAAAGCAAGAGAAAAGACATATGTTTGCATTTTCAGATCTACTTCTGGTTACTCTGTCATGTAGGTCCCCAATGATGTTTTCCAGTGGATTATTTCTCTGGGTAGAAGTGGTTTGGATGAATGAGTTTGGTGTGATTTCAAGTTTCAAATTTGAAACATTAAGATGTGGTTCTTCAATATGTTTATATTGAATGGTTGATTTGGAAGCAATGTCATTGGTTATAGGAAGACTATTGAACAAGGATTTAGACATATTTTCAGAATTATATTCATTTGATGGATCATCTTGAGGTAATTCTTCAGTGGTTGTAGCAGTTTCTAATTCTTGATTGTCAATGTTCTAGTCAGCTTCTTCAAATTCATCATGCTTCTTCTTCTGAAACTTGAATTTAGTTCCCTCTTTATCAACCTTGGACCACAACTTGCCCAAATCTAATTTCAATTCTGTGGTTGCTTTAGGAAAGCTTGTTTGGTAAGCACTTCGTTCAATATCCTCTGGGTATATTTTGAATGACTTGATAACCTTTTCTAAATCAAACAGCCAACTATAACCATCAACTTTGTTGAAATGGTTCTCATTGAATACTATATTTGATGATTCAATCACACTCAGATGATCCTTTACATATACTCTGTAAGCATTAGATTGTGACGAATAACCAACAACGAAGCATTCAAGAGACTTAGCTTGAAACTTGTTCTAGTAGTCCTTAGTGTTTTACAATGAACACTTACAGCCAAAAGGCTTAAGGAACTTTATGTAGGGCTTCCTGTTGTATAAAATCTCATAAGGAGTTTTGTTATGACTTTTTTGAAAACCAACCTATTTTGAACATAGCAGGCTGTGTTGATTACTTTAGCCAAGAAAGAGACAAGTAGATTTGCATCAGCAATCATGGTTCTTGCAGCTTCAATTAAGGTTATTTCTTCTTTCTGCAACCCCATTTTGCTCTGTTGTTCTAGGAGCACTGAATTGTTGGTGTATTCCTTTTGCTTGAAAAAATTCAGTCATAACTCCATTCTTGAACTCTGTCCCATTATCACTTCTCATAACTTTGACTCTTTTCTCCAGCTAATACTCAACCCTTGTTACACAACCTTTGATAAGTTCTGTAGTTTCATCCATGTTTGATAGAAAACACACCCATGTGACCCTTGAATATTTATCAATGATTACAAGACAAAATCTGTTCTTTCCAAAACTTGGAACACTCATAGGACCAAGAAGATCCATTAGAAACATCTCAAGTACTTGCTCAATTGTGTTTATCAGTTTTGTCTTGTGTGATGACTTGTGTTGTTCACCATTTAAGCAAGAAGAACATTTTTCATCCAATTTGAACTCCCTTGGTGGCAAACTAAAGACATGGTCACCCTTAGCAAGTTTATTCATGTTCTTTAAATTCACATGACACATTTTCAGAAGCCTTTAATAAAAAGCATGTTCCTCCTCTTAACACAGCATCCTTCATTCTTAGCTAATAGAGGTTCCCATTTCTAGGAGTCATCATCATGATCATGCTAGAAGGAATCACAAACTCAGGCTTCAAGATAAAGCAATGAGAATCATCAAAACCTACTTTATAACCTTTGTCACACATTTGAGATATGCTCAAAAGATTATACTGAAGTCCCTCAACATGCAGAACATTATCAAATGAGACTTTTCCATTCTTTAGAATTCCTTTACAAACAATTTTTCCACCATTTTCATGACTGCCAAATGTCACCGGACCTTCAAATTTCTCTTCATAATTAATTAGTGACCCCTTGTTGCAGGTCATGTGCCTGGAACACCCACCTATATGTCATTTTGCTCTGTGGACTGTTCTTACACATGAAGAGATAATTTGATAAGTTTCGGTGTAAATAACAAGCCAAAGAGGCTTGATCTTCAACAAGTGCAACATTAACATTTTCAATTGGAATTGGATCCTCACATACCAATTCACATGATTCTTCAGTTTCATATCTAGTTTCTTCAACATTGTCTTTGTATTCAAAGATACTCAAACATTGCTGAATCACATGTTTAAATTTTTCTTGAACAATTTTAAGAACTTCATCCATCATTTTCCAAAGAAAACCTCTTGGTTCGAAACCTTGTTTCAGTAGATACTTTTCATCTCTGTTTAGTTTTCCGACAGGCTTTCGTTTGAATGTTTTTTGTTCACTTTGTCCTTTAAACACTGATGAACTCGAATTTTCTGAATCACATGAAGTTTCAGAATCTTGGGATTTGAAAGAGAATTTTCTTTGCAACATTCTTCTTTCTAGTCTTAAACTTTATATTGTATTCCAGCTTTTGCATATACATCCCAATAGATTCAAACATTAAGATTGGGATAAAAGGAGTCTCGAGTCTTGCAATGAAACTTCTAAAGATAACATATACTACTTACACGTGCACCACCCTTATGATCGTCCAACTGCTGACTCACCAATGCAATGGCCTCCACGTGTCTTCTTCATCACCAAACTACCGACGTATTTGCTCTTTATAATCCAACGTCACCCAAATAAACCTGAAATCAGATCAGAATCAAAAATGCTTTCATTTATTTCATGATGGAACAACAGTTAAGAAGAGAGAACAAAACCAAGGAGCGTGAGGTTCATGGCGAGAAAGAGAAAGATAAAGTCCCCAAAACAGCCACTCGTTTTGAGTCACTCACTACCACTACCGATGACCAACCGGGAGTAACCACAACCATCCATATGCATGGTGGAATACGTGATCAAAAAGGTCCATCTCTTGAAGAGATCTCCAAGTTAAGAGGAACTGCACAACAGAACTCCATGGATGCCATTAGAGCTGCCGAGGAGCAGTATCAGAAGGCGAAAGGGATGGCAACACGAACCAGTGGGCAGGTGACAAAAAATAACACCTCTGGTGGAGCCCAATCCGGGAAGAAGGATGGTCAGCAGCCGAAAGGAGCTCTTTCCGTAGCTGAGAATGCAGCTAGAGCGTCGGATTACACGGTCATGAAAAGTCACGAGGCGAAAGGGTGTGTTTCTTCTGCAGCTCAAATAGCTGCTGAAAAGGCTGCACGAGCCAAAGACTACATTGCCCAAACCGGGCAGCAGGCGAAGGAGGGCCTTTCTTCTGCAGCCCAAACAACCACGGAAAAGGCGGCAAGAGCCAAAGATTATGCGGTTGAAAAGGGTCAACAAGCAAAAGAAACTCTCTCTTCAGGAGCTCAAACGGCAATGGAGAAGGCAGCAATGGCAAAAGACTACACTTTAGACAAATCCAGTCAGGCAAAAGACGTAGTGGTAGAAAAAACAGCCGGAATAATTGCCACAGCCGTGGATGTGACCAAAAAGGGTGCTAGCTATGTTGGGGAGAAGGCAGTTGCCGCCAAAGATGTTGCATTAGATACCGGAAAGGCCACCGCGGGGTATGTTGGGAAGGCAGCTGGGGTGGCGAAAGACAAAGCTATGGTGGCCGGGTGGTCCGCTGCTGAGTTTGCTAGTGAGAAAGCGGTCGGTGCTACCGAGACGATGGCAAATGTGGCCTCAGGTGTTGCGGGATTTGCGGAGAACACGGTTGTGGCAACAAAGGATGTTGTGGCTGATGTTTCCAAGAAAACTAAGGGTATGCTGATCTCAACAGAGGAGAGTGCAAAAGAATATGCTGCTAGGAAAAAAGCTGAAAAACAAAGAGAATTAGAAGCCAAGAATTAAAAGGTAAATAAATTATTTATATATCTAAATTATTTATATATCTATCTTTATTTTAATGTTTTTTCTTCTAGCTGAGTTTTATTCTCATAATATTTTCAGTTGTAAATGTATAGGGCGAAGGTGAATGGGTCGGTGAGGAGGAGGAAGAACAAAGTTTTCAATCTGAGTGTGGTAGCTTTGTTGAGGGCGACGAATTCAGGCGTCAAGGCGGCGGCATGGTTGATGGAGATAGGGCAGAACACCAAGGATATGTTTGTGGGGCAAGGTAGAGCTCCTGAAATTGAAAGCAAAAAGGAGTTTGATTAATGTTGTTTGATGGGCATGAGTATTTTTTTTTATTTTATTTTAATGTTTTTTTTCCCGTATGGTAAGCGTTACATGTTTTTTTGGGTCACGTCATATATGGTATGGCATGTAACCTCACTAATGTATCAGTATTACCTGTATTTTGGTTTTTTATGCTCGGAATAATAACCAGAAATGCATTGTTATTTTTTTTAATATAAAAAATTCTCATAAATACTTGCAAAGCCTTTAGAAAAACATGCAAATCCTGTTGGTAATCTGGTAAATTCTCAGTCCAAATGTCAGGATAACGCTTCAGAAAAAAATAAAATAATATTGTAACATAATATTTTTATGAACCAAAACTAAATAGGGAAAAAAATATTATAACATCTTACTATTCTAATAAATGAGTATTACTATATGCCACTTGTTAATCTCTTCTTAGCTCTCATAATTTTTAACCCATTTTTATAAAATGGTGTCTCTTTTGGGCTAACCCGCCTCAATAATACTATGTGAATCCATTTTTGTTATTTTTTCATTATTTCATTCAACATCAAAGATGCAAACCCTAACTCTTTCAACAGCCGTTCATTCTTTTCATTCAACACCAAAGACTACAACCCTAATTACCGGAACCACCATTCATCTCTGCCATCGCCATCGATACATGTGGTTTCCAATTCGCCGCCGCCATCGCCACCTACGATACTGCGTCTCCTACCTTCATCGCCACCGCCGTTGCCTCTGTCATCGCCACCGCCGGTACGTTTGGATTTGGAATTGTAGTCTCGATTGGAATGTTGATGGGATATTATTTATTAATCTACTTCGAGCCTACTGCTGTTGAGGTAATCATAATCGTTGTTGTTGTTGTTGTTGTTATTATTATTATTCGAGTTTTTTTCTGCTTGTATTTTTTTAACTGATGCTATTTATTGGGTATAAAATCGCCACCGCCATCGCCTCTGTCATCGCCACCGCCGGCAGGTTTGGATTTGGAGTTGGAGTCTAGATTGGAATGTTGATGGTATGGTATTTCTTCATCTACTTCGAGCCTACTCCTGTTAAGGTAATCATAATCGTCATCATTGTTATTATAATTATTATTATTCGAGTTTTTTTCTGCTTTCATTTTTTTTAACTGATGCTATTTATTGGGCATCAAATCGACTGTGTTCGTAACTCCGTATAAGTATATGTCTGGATTTTTAGTTTTGACTTGAATCTAATTGTTGCAGCAAATCGACTTTGTTCATAACCAAGGTGTTATGGAGCTTATGACGGGAGTAAGAAGTCAGTTAGGCCAAAGTAAATAACCTTTTGAAGGTCCACACACTTGTGCCGAAAAGTTGCACTTCAATTTAGATTTCAGGCGTATATAACCTGCGCAGCGTGAATATGTAAACATGTTAGCAGATTGAAACTGTTTGTTCACAACCTAAACATGATGCATTTATAAAACACTTATTCTGTGTCAACCTTGGTCCTTTTTTTTCCAAAATACTAATATAGAACAGAACTTATTTCGGCTTGTGCTGTGTGTAGTATTAATACCTAATCCAATTGACTGTCTGGTGTTTTGATATGCAGGTTGGTTTTTCTCTGGCTTTTGTGATCCATGAATCAGCAAACCCGCATATTGGTAAGGCTATCATTTACATATCTGTTCTAAGAAAATATGTTTCTGAATGATTAATGATTATAAATTTGTATTATTGCAGCTGTGTTGGGACGACTTCCGGGACCACGTTTACAGGAACATCCAACAATATCCGGAAGCATACACATACAATGGCGTTGTGGTTGCTAGAATTGATTCACCTATATATTTTGCCAATACAAGTTGTATTAAAGATGTGAGAATTATAAATTCAGCTTAAATGTGATTATTTTTTTTTGTGTGCTAAAAAGACTTTTAAATATTTTTTTTGAAATACTAGGCTCCGGGAGTATGAAATTGTGGTTGATCAGTCTAGCAAACATGGACCAGAAGTTGAGAGAATATATTTTGTTGAGAGAGCAAGATAGGATCTAGATCTTAGGATGACATCGATGTACTCGTTGTGTATGAATACAATTAGGCTAGGATTACGTTAGTGTGTGTAGTGTGTGTGTTGAGAGAATATTTGGAAGAGTAACGAGAGGAAATCAGGAAAAATCATAACTCTTCCATTAGAATAGATTACAGGGGGGTATATATAGAGGATGATCCCATTCGTGAAGATAAACTTAACGAATAGGTCATTCGTTACAATTACTTAACGAATAAACAAACTTATTCGTTAATACATTAAAGATAGCGAATAGCCTTCATTCGTTATGTTCCATTCGTTAAACTAGGTTAACGAATGGGACTTACATTAGTACGAATGTGACCCATTCGTTATGGAGTAACGAATGTGTCTTACAATTAGGCGAATGGCATAATTACATTAAAACCCCTATAATAATAAACTATTACATTAATATCCTGATAAAGACCGAGACGTACAAAACATGTATCAACAAACTCCCCTTCGTCTCGAGCTCTTTATCTTCATCTCTGGAACATCTTTGTCTTCCAGTCCACACAACTGTGAATCTTGTATGCATAACAGACACGAACCACTTTCTGGAATTGCATAGCAAGTTCATAGTCACATACGTTAGCAAATCTGATCTGACTTATAAATAAGGCATCGTTATCAGACTCAGATAAGTTAACCAACCACATTGGATCAATAACACGTATAGTCTTCGTGTTTGACCCAGAGCCTGTTGGTGCATAGATGTCAGTAGTTCATATGTCTAATGTCTGTAATCGAGTCTGTAATATTGTTTGTGTATTTGTTTGTAAAAGCGAAGTTGTTAACAAGTTCGCTTAGGCGAACTTGTTAACTAAGCGAAGTTGTTGACAAGTTCGCCTAGGCGAACTTGTTGAACGAGCGAAGTTATAGACAACTTCGCCTGAGGCGAAGTTGTCGTGTATTTATATAGTTTACAGTTTACTGTTTACGAGTTAGAGTTTTTAGTTGATCGAGTTGCTTATTTATGTGTAATTCAGTAAGTCTATTGACGTGAGGTCGAGAGTCTGTAAGTATCACGGTTCGAGTTATCAATATAACGTGAGTTTTGTTCGTATCGTGTGTACGTGTGCTTGTGTTCTACGTCCGTAACGATCTACACAGGGATTCCGCACCTGTGTATATCGGGATATCTCGTGTGATCCGTCCGGGGAACCTACAATTGGTATCAGAGCTTTTGCTCGATTGTGTGGTTCGGGATATTCACGCGGGTGTAGAATTCGTCTCATTTCGGGTATTAACGGGACGAGTTTGTGGTGTTTTTGCTCATTCTAACCTCCTACTAGTGTGTTTAAGCCTTTAAACCGTCAAAAACGTCGTTAAAATCTGATTTTCAGATCTGCAGAAAGTTTAAGTTCGTCAGGCGAAGTTGCTGTTCATCAGGCGAAGTTGCCGTCAGGATACGTAGGGTTTCAGCGAAGATATAAGGAGAAGCGAAGTTATTCACAACTTCGCCTACCTCCTCAACTTCGCCTAACTCAGCGAAGTTCTCATCAAGTTCGCTTAGCTCAGCGAAGTTTTCTTCAAGTTCGCTTACTTTCTAAGTTCGCTTATCCTAAGCGAAGTTATTCTTAACTTCGCCCAGACACGCGAATTTAAGAAAGATCCAGCGAAGTTATTACTTAAGCGAAGTTATCCATAACTTCGCCTACAGTACTGTTCAGAGAATTTTTTTTTTTAATTTCGCCTTTTCAGAATTTTTCGGGTTTCTTAGTCTTCAAGAAGGATGTCGTCGATCAACATTTCAGAGCTTGTCAAGATGGAAGTTGAAGCGGGGTCAGCCACAAAGGCCCCAAGGTTGCTGAAGGGAACCGATTTTGTCGCGTGGAAGGATCGGTTCATACAATACGTTAAGTACCAGGATGCGAAGATGTGGGTATGCATCCAAGATGGATATATTCCACCAATCATGGAGTATGAGGGTCGAGACCAAATCAAGAAATACAGTAAAATGGAAGAGGAGGAGAAAAAGATGTATGAAGCCGAGAGCAAGGCTCATGCTGCAATCACAATGGCTCTTCCACAGGAGATCCTCCATACTTTCAGAAAATATACATCAGCTAGAGAGCTTTGGGAAGCTCTTGAGAGCAGATTTGAAGGAAATGTAGGTATTCGGGCTTCAAAGATAAAGTTGCTCAAGACTCAATTTTCAGTCTTTAAGTACTTAAAGAACGAATCTCTTGATGATATTATCACTCGATATTATCATCTAATGACTGAATTGAGTAACTACTCCATTTCCTACCGAGAAGAAGAGATTGTGGAAAAACTTCTCGATGCTCTCCCACCAAAATGGGAGATGTATACTGTACTGATGAGGGAAGACAAGGACTTCCCTACTTATGATCTTGAAACCGCTGTCAACAAGCTCAGAACTTTTGAGCTTAATATGGTAAGAAAAGAAACATCTATGGATCAGGTTCAAGATCCAGGCATGTACGGTGCGAAAGTAAACTCCAATACAAGTTCAAAGACTGATTCTGCCGCCTACTACTCGAAGGGTGAGTCGGGTGCCAATTCTTCACAGGAGGGGCAAGTGTCAGTAAACTCGAATGGGGATGTGTGCTTTGTTGCGGGTGGATCAAGTGGTACTCAACAGACAGCAAGCAAGATTAGTGGATCTTCAAGTTCCTCAAGCAATAATTACTCTAAGATGCCAATGAGCGTCAAATCTGTTGAAGAGCAGTTTGGCCTCTATGCTTCATTTATTGCTTCATATGAAAACTATATTCAAGGAAAGGTGGTTGATCCAGCGATGCTAGATGAAGACTATGACCAGATCGATACTGATGATCTGGAGGAGATGGATTTACAATGGCAGATGGCCATGATAGTGAGGAGAGTGAAGAAGTTCATGAGAAAGACGGGGAGAAAGTTTGTTGGTGGCAGGCCAGGGTTCGACAAGTCTAAGGTGAGGTGCTATAACTGTCAACAAAACGGGCACTTTGCCAAAGAATGCAGAAACGAGAGAGTTGAACGTGGTCAAGGCAGGCCTGCACAGCACACTGGGAATAATAAGGAAATCAATGCCATGCTGTCCAGAGAAGCAGGTGAATACAACTGGAACCTGCATTTGAATGAAACTAGTGAACAGGCAAATATGGCTAAGGTTGAGAATGAAGAATGTGAGAAGACTACCGGAGAAGAGAAAGCTACAGGTAAGGAAAAAGCTTTCATGGCAGATAACAATGATCAACGCTTCGAGGTAAGTTCTAAATCTATTTGTACTAAATGTGAGAATTTGTCTGAGCAACTTACTACCATAACTGATCAGTATGTTCGTTTAGACGCTGAATTTAAAACTCTTAAAGAAGATCATCACTTTATGAAAGCAAGAGAAAACAGTTACAAAGTTAAAATAAAAGAATGTGAAAAAGATGTTAAAAGCTTAAAAACTAAACTTGCTGAAAAAATTGAAGTAATTGATCTAAGTTATGAGGTTTTAGAAGAAAAGACTAAACTAATTGCTGAACGAGAAAAGCAGATTGCTGACCACCAGGTGAAAGTGGTGGAACTGAACTGAAAACTTGAACAGTTCAGAAATTCCTCAGCTATTCTTGATCACCTTGTTAGTGATCAAGGTACCTCTACAAAGAGGGGAGGAATTGGTTATCACGAGGTTCCACCACCTTATAACCATAATTACACTTTTAACCCTAGTGTTCAGAAATCTGTTGATTTTGAAGTTCCTCAGACAGTTCCAATCAAGGTTACAAGTAAAGAACCATGTGTTAGTAGTGGCGAAGAGAGTTCGCCTGATTCAAGTGAAAAAATTTCTGTTACGAGTCCAGTCTCATCGGATTCGGATATGTTGTCCGAATCAGGTAAGACAAAAGAGAAGGTAGTGTTACCCACTGGTGGAGAAAAAGATAAAACTTCTAAAAAGAATACTCCACTCAACCCGTACGTCCCACCTTATGTGAGACGAACGGCCGGTAACACAGCCTCTACATCCAAAACAACATTTGAAAAGAAAATGGAGTATAGGTGTTGTTTTAGGTGTAATAAGTTAGGACATCTTGTTGCAGATTGCCCTCTGACGCCAAAATTCAGAGGTATGAGGCATATTAAAACTGAGCATAAGCCTAACGGTAATTTTAATACTGCTAAAAATGAAAACCATTCAAAGTTCCGAAATGTAACTAATTCAGGTTTTCACAGAAACAAACCTCAGTTTAACAATGCTAATAACCAAACCACAAGATATAATACTTTCAATATACATAGGTTTAGAATTTGCCAAAATTCAGAGTCGGAAGTCAACAACTGGAGGATGTCAGTTTCTTGGTGGCAGATTGGTGTCGTGGCAGTGCAAGAAGCAGACTTCAGTCGCAATTTCAACCTGTGAGGCAGAATACATGGCAGCATCCAACTGCTGCTCTCAGGTTCTTTGGATACAACAACAATTGCGCGACTATGGTCTGAACTTCTTACTTACTCCTATTTGCATTGATAACACAGCTGCTATCTCAGTAACTAACAATCCCGTGAAACATAGTAAAACTAAACACATTGACATACGTCATCATTTCATACGGGATTGTGCTGAGAAGAAACTGATAATTCTTGAAAAGGTGGATACGCTTGATAATTTCGCTGATTTATACACTAAAGCGTTTGACAAATCCAGATTTCAAAACCTTATTGAACTGAATGGGATGATCAATCCCGAGTAACCATGCTTTTCTTGTGTTATTTAAAAAAAAAAAAAAAAAAAACGTCACTAATCGCTTAAAAATATGTCGGTTACATCAGTTTGAAGGACTTATCTTCGGATATGTTTTGGTCCTCATTTTCTACTTGTAGATTTTGAGGATAGCCATTAACCAGATTACTGATAGTGACCGGGGCGGTTTATGATGAGTTTTTTCTTTCTTTCGCTTAAAATTAGTCGATCATACTTAGTTAGAAGGACACATACTAGTATGTGGTCGGTCCAGCTGATCCATTGGATCTTCGGGATAGCCGTTTACCTGAAGACTTTGTTTTAGTTGGGGCGATTTTTGTTAAAATTTTGAAAAAGAAAGGGAAATGAAATTATTTTTCAAGTCTGTTACTTCGTAAGAAGTTCGTTAGCTATGTTAAACGGAAAATTGATCCAACCTTGGAAAATGATTGTATACTAATTCTGTGTGCTTAGCTAGTGAAGTTATTAGGCTTAAAAGGCTTTAGGACAGTCATTGTATGTCATGGTAACTTTTTATGGTGCGTAAAAGTAGACGTGATACAAACTAAATCTACTTGATTTTACGTGGAAACTCCTTAAGAGTTTTGCATGTCTTCATATATATCTTTCCGAATGATAGGCAGAAAAGCGATTACCCAGTCATACACGAGCCCATGTGTGTTCTGATTCCCGTGAAGATAGCATCTCAAGATACTGCAGTGATCCAGATTCGGGACTTGCAGTTAATTTCTACTCTGAAGTCTATGTTTATTAAAAAAAAAATATATTTGGAGTTATTGTAATATATTAGAGATGACAATATCAAGACTTCACAATCATTGAGTAAGAGAGAAGAACGGGAAGCAGATCAAGAATATTTACAACTTAATCAGACACTATGGGTCGAAGTCAATTCGGGGTGACTTGGGGAAAGCCAAATACGCTTTGAGGAGAGATAGGAGGCATCAATATTTCTGAGTTGTTGCCTATTTAAATTTTGAGACTTAATTGAATATAACTCGTATCACAGAAACGATGAAAACCATCTTAAGTTATACCTGCTTACATCCTGTCTCTTTATGTCATAATACAGCTAAACACGGATCTATGTGACAGTCACATACTTAGTATGATTCCTGTTCGGATCTTTTCTAAAACGTGGCAGTCCCTATCGAGACTGAAATTTGATCCCTTATACTTTAAATTTTTTAAGTTTTTGTACTTAGATAGTTTTATGATATTTTAAATGGTTACTTAGAATTGATCACGTCATTTATTTCGTAAAGGGAAGTTTTAAAGGGTTAATTGAAAAATGTTCAAATTATAAGGTTGGATTTTGTAAATATATAGGCGATGTTGTTGAACAGGCGAAGTTGTGGTTAACTTCGCCTAGGCGAAGTTATCCGTAACTTCGCCTGAATAACTCCGCCCATATATAAGGCTAATAAACAGTCAATTCTGTTCATTAATCTCAAACACAGCGAACTTATTATATCCACAGCGAACATCCGGCGAACTTGTTATTTCATCCGATTACGTGTTATTTATTCCCGATTTTCACACCGATCAAAGGTTCGAGATGTTGTTTTATCATATATTACAAGCTCTTTCATGCTAATCAAGGGTCGTTTCGACCCGGTTATTAACCTCGAACCATCGGTTTTGAAACCGATTTTCATAACTTGTGTTTTTACGTGTTGAACACTATACTGATCGTCAACATGTCCTTAAAACTTGTGTTTAAGAGTACTTAATCGTCTAAAACTAGCCGAATCATCAACTGCACGTTGTTCCATAATCTCACTGTCGCCGATTCAGATTCAGGCGAAGTTAGGGTTTAGGCGAAGTTATCCGTAACTTCGCCTGGAGCTTAAGTTCGCCTGAGGCGAAGTTATCTGTAACTTCGCCTGAAACTTAAATTCGCCTGAGGCGATGTTGTGATGAGGCGATGTTAACATTAACTTCGCCTAAGATCATGTTTACTTAATGTTAATTAGACGAACTTAAAGCAGAAGCGAAGTTGTTCCCAACTTCGCCTCACCTTTAACTTCGCCTCTACAGAGTTTATCACAACTTCGCTCATGGTAACAAAGCGAACTTGTGCTATGTCTTTATGTCGTTCTAACTTGGTTAGTTTGTTGCAGATATGGCTGCGGTAGCTGGTGCTGGAGGTGCAGGAGGAGATGATGGTGACAATCAGAGACAATTTTTCCCGGGTCACAATATGTACATCACTCTTGACCCGGAGGCGAGCGGTGTGGACGATTACCGCGAGATCATAACTTTCCTCCTGCGCTCAAGGATTTTTCATGCCATAACAAATACTCTGCCGATATCCTTGCCGAATATCGAAGACTTCTGGCAGACGGTCGAATACGACTGTCGTATTGAGCCCCCGGTCATGCGAGCTACGGTGAACAATCAACAGGTTCAGTTCAATTCTGAACAGATCCGGGTGGCATTAAGGTTTGGTGAAGAGACTAGGGATGACCCTACAGAGTTCGTAGCTCCGTTTCGTGATGGAGCGTTTCTCCGAATGGGCTACTCTGGTCCATTAGGTGATACCCAGAGGAGGAAGGGTTTCCTTCTAGATCAGTGGCGCTTCCTCATGCACGTTATGATAGTGTGCATGTCGGGGAGGAAGGCGGGCACTGATGGTATGGGTGCGACCATGCAGTCTGCCATGACTGCACTGACCTATAACAAGCGTTATAGCTTCAGTCAAATGGTCTTCTACGAAATTGACAGGCAAAGAAGGGCGATGTCTCGGGAGCGGTTCATAATGTACCCACGTTTTTTACAGATGATATTGAACCATGGGCTCCGAGTCTACCTCAGAGACGCCCGATAAGATACGTGGAATCGGTGAGCAAACGTATCTTTGCTCAATGCCGCACGTCAAGTGCGAGGAGCAACCCTGAACGTCGTCCCAGGCATACTCCACTGTTTGGTTATTTAATTAACCCAGAGTATGTTCCTGCTGGTGGGGACGAGTTCAGAGATCCTCAACCGCAACAGGCAAGAGCAACTCAAGCTGTTCCTGCTCCTGCTGTGCCTGTTGTATCAACTGCTGAGGATATAGATTTTGACGCTGTTTTTGGAGGTCAAGGCTATTTTGACATGGATCAAGTTGAAGAGGTGCAGGTCTCAGCTGCACAGGGTTCGGGTGTGAGTATGACTAGAGCAGCTACGTCGATGGCTGACTCCGATTTGGATGAGATTATGAATGAGGGGAGACGGTTGATGGTGTCTCGAGAAAGAACGTTTGGGAAGAGGAAGAGAACGGAGGATGATGATGAGTCGGAAGAGGAAGAAGACATACATAAGCTGATTAGAAGATCAAGGCGGGAAAGGACAGATGCTGGCATGGGAGCTGGAGAGACTTCAAGGACTGTACGTTTTGCTCCGGCCGCACTGTCTGGTATGTCTATTGTTCCTTCTTCTGTACAGGTTACAAGTACAAGCGCTGCGGATGTTCCCGTGGTGGCTACATCATCTGCTGGCACTCCATCCGTCACTGCTATCCAGACGTCGACTCCGGAGATCGTGTCTCTACCGCCTCCAACGCTTACTCAGTCGGTGGTAGCTGCACGATTTGTAGAGTCAACGGTCGTTACTGCTGCAGGGTTATCAGGTATGGTACCACCTGCGGTTACGCCTGCTTCTGGTGTCTCGCCTTCGCCTATTTCAGACTCAGAGAGAATAGCTTCACTAGAGCGGATCGTGGCAGAGCAATCGAAGACTATTCAAAGCCTAGTGGAAGCAAATCAACTACAGGCATCCCTCCTGGTTGAGCATGGGAAAATCATAGATGCCTTGAAGGAGTTCTTGGCATCTCAGGGGGAGATGAGCTGTAAGGGCGACGAGCTCAGAACGAAGAAGAGAAACGACCGAGACGATGATCCCAATGCATCGAAAGATGCAGGTGGTGAGCTGCCAAGAACTTCTGAAGCTCTTGGTACTTCCACAGCTGATGGGGAGTCTACCGACGCGGCTGGTGGTGATGATGTGGTGTTGGTGGAGGATGACGTGATTGATGCGCTGAAAGAACTGGACGATGACATGTTCAGCGATGATGTGTTGTTTGATGAAGATGTGCTGCCGAGTGATGTGATTGAGAAGATCGGTGAGCAGATTGTGATTGAAGATGGAATAGAAGAGGGGGAGATAGTAGAAGAAGGAGTTGAACACGAGATCCCTGATGTTGAGAAAGCCGACATGGGTGCTGAGATGGATGAGACTGAGTGGGAGGAGCAGCCTAGGTGGAAGGAAGGCTGTGCTCATTGGTTTATCAAGACCAAGAAGCCTGCTGTTCCAGCCATGTTCAAGAAGAGTTATAACATCAAAGGCTATGTTGAGTCGAAGAAGGGAATCATCTGTTGGATATATGATGATCAGATGAAGTTGTTTGTGGTGAAGCGTTATGATGGTATTCAATACTTCAAAAGAATGTTGAGATCTCTCAATACGTTGCCAGAATGTGAGGTGAAGGATTTGGCCAGGTTGGGCCTGATAAATAGAAGTGACAACAATATGGCGAGAGTGATTGAGAAGATTGTGTGGAAAGAAAGCATAAAAGAAAAGAAGTTTGAACTATTAAAGCCACAGAAGGGAAAGCTCGTGGAGGATACAGAGAGGGGATTGAGAGCAGATGGCAAGCCATGGATGGTGATGAAGTACAAACCGATCCGATGCATCAAGGAGGTTCCAATGAAGACTATGCCTCAAGATGTGTTGAAGAATCTAAAATGGTGGTATGTTGATTGCCAGACTGCTGAAGCCGTGATGGAAGACGAAGATGAACAAGAAGTGCTGAGGGTGTATGACCCGATGCATCTGGTTAACTTATCGAAAGCTGATCTGCAAGTGTTGAATGAAAAGAAGATATTCTATATTCCTGCTTGGAAGGATGAAGCAAGGAAATATCAGCGAGTAGTCACGGTGTGTGTTAGAGAAGGAGTGCACGCTTGAAGATACAGGATTACGAGACAAGAGCTGAAAGATCAAGATATGAAGCTACTGCCAAGGGGGAGTCTGTTGGTGCATAGATGTCAGTAGTTCATATGTCTAATGTCTGTAATCGAGTCTGTAATATTGTTTGTAAAAGCGAAGTTGTTAACAAGTTCGCTTAGGCGAACTTGTTAACTAAGCGAAGTTGTTGACAAGTTCGCCTAGGCGAACTTGTTGAACGAGCGAAGTTATAGACAACTTCGCCTGAGGCGAAGTTGTCGTGTATTTATATAGTTTACAGTTTACTGTTTACGAGTTAGAGTTTTTAGTTGATCGAGTTGGTTATTTACGTGTAATTCAGTAAGTCTATTGACGTGAGGTCGAGAGTCTGTAAGTATCACGGTTCGAGTTATCAATATAACATGAGTTTTGTTCGTATCGTGTGTACGTGTGCTTGTGTTCTACGTCCGTAATGATCTACACAGGGATTCCGCACCTGTGTATATCGGGATATCTCGTGTGATCCGTCCGGGGAACCTACAGAGCCAAATACAATAACCGCTTCACCTGTATGATTGTCATAATACCAATAATTAAACGAGGTGAATAGACTCTGAAAGAATGTCTTCATTGGAGCCTCTTCATTGTCTTTGGCGGCTTCACTTGTAGTATCATCTTCCTCCAGCCATTGCATTGATCAATCTCATCTATGTACTTGTGAGTCGGCACCTGCGGCTCGAAGAACTTGAAACCATAACGGGTTTCATGCAATAAATGAGCATAGAACCACTCAGCCCACTGATCTTTCCCACGATTCACAAATGGTCTGTTGGCTAGTGTTCTAACGTCCCATCTTGACATAGATAAGATATCGTGTGGGCGTTTGAAGTAATAAATACCGTGCTCCCACTTTACGATATATACATTAAGATCAGAATCAAACTACCATGAGACTAAATCACCTTTCACATCTTTCGCCAGCTTGTACTTTTTCATCTGGTATGCCGATTCACGAGCCTTTTCCATTTTGACTTCCTCCCATTCATGATAACGAAAGATCTCTATCATCTTGTTCATCTTCTTTACATTATGCTCGAACATACCATCCAAAGCACGTTTGCGCTTTTTCTCAGTTGCCGACAAGTGACTTGTCTCTGCAGCTTTATTCCATTTATCTATCTCTTCATGTAAACAACGTTCTGCTGCATCAAAATGTTCTGTGGTGAAGAAAGGAATACATGAATCGTTGTTGTTGTTATCGGTGTAAAACTCAGGATACTTCTCAGCAGTAACGTCTTCTACCTCCACCTCATCATAATCAGGTACATTCCCACGAGGAATACCTGTATTTGTACTTTCCTCGATCTCAATATCCACATCCACGTTCTTACCCGACTCTTCAACTTCATCTTCGTTTAGATTCAGAAGCAAGTCTATTTGTTCTTTTGTTAATGAATGATCAACAAATTCACCTTCTTCGATCTCGTCTGCGTTCACCATACTGTACACAATCCCGTCCATACCCACAAATAAAAACATATTAGCCGGAATAACATCAATTGGTTTAGCTCTCGTGTAATCTTTCTATGGAACAATTTGTAGATTACTTGCTTCAGATCCATCACCAGTACCCGAATCAGTCTTATTACCTGTCGACGGTGCAGAACTACCGCCTGGTTGCTGATCTACAACTCCCGTTCCATCCTGATCATCCTCATCATTCTTTAATTTCTTCAACTCGTCATCTTTACAAGTGAGCTGGAGGATGATTTCATCTTGTTTATCCAATCTCTCCCCCTGAGCAGCAACAAGGGCTCTAAGTTCCTTGTTTTCTCGTTGAGTAAACTAAATATGTCGTAACAAATTCCTTTATGCTAACTCATGGGCAGCTCTGTCAGCTTGCATTTTAGTCTGTTGAAGATGCAACAGATTCATCATATGAAACCACTGAGTTTGAAGATTCATACCAAAAAAGTTAGGACGAACTAGTTGCAAGGGACCCTGAGGATGAGTAAGTGTCATAAATGAGTGCTCAGGTCTTGGCAACTATGTAGGTGTAACAGGAGTCTCTGGAGTAGTAGGCTGTGACATAAGCATACGAGCCAACACTGCTTGCAATACGTCTCCAAAATAAGGATCAGACCTCACAGTAGTAACCAAGGTCATAGACGGAGGCATTGGACCGCATTTGTACAGGAGTCAGAGAACGAGTACAAACTGGAGCTGGAGTAAGAGTAGGAGATAGCACAGGAGAAGTAGGAATAAGAGCAGAAATAGATACCGGAGCAGGAACAGAAGTAGAAGGCACAAACGGTTGACTAGGTATCTCTATACCCGAACCTCTTCTAACCCGTTGCTTCTTGGGTTTCTCCCCCTTTTCCACAATCCGTTCTTTGCCTTTACATTTACGTTGCCGAGCATAAGTTAATTCAGCTTGTGGTCTTGGACCACCATCACCACCATCATCTCCACCATTTCAACCCTCACCACCTTCACATTCAGAATCAGAATCGTCATGAGCCCAACGATCATTAGGTGGCGCGACATAATCAATATTCGCTAGATGACCAATCAATCATTTAAACTTTGGTCGTTCTGCTAGACTCTAACCTCTAGAAGATCTCAAACGTCTCATCGTCTCTTCATTCATATGCTCAAGCTTCATAACGTCATCTTGATCTTTAATCAAATCAGGCAACAGATCATTGATCACCATTTGCAGAAATCTAGGATACATTAAAAATTTATGACGGCTCGTGATATTTTCCTTCAGATGATAATAAACCAATTCAAAAAAGTTGAATGGTTTATTCAGAACTAGAGCAACAAACGCTGACTGTAGCATTACTTGGCATTCATCAAATCCACCCTTACGTCTGCCGAGACAATGTATCAACACGTGAAGCAAATACTTGTATTGTTCACACAAGTTTGCTTTGTTATACATAGATCTTCCCAAATCCCCATTATACTTTACACGGCCAAACAAACCTCTGATCAATTCTCTATCAAACTCACACCTGTCGTCGATTGTATCACGAAACTCCAACGAATCTCGAATGACACCAGTATCGATCACAACGCGCTTATTCTGAATCACCGCCTCTATTTGATTTTTTGCCTCATTATATCTAGCAGTATTCCAGAAAGCTCGTATAATCTTCTGATAAACAACTGTACGAGTAGAGATGGCCTTGTGAATTCTCGAGCGTGTCAAGAAACTAATCATCCCACCAAATATTGGAGAGTCTTCAAAGTTCGGCTCAAGATAGGCACATATGTTGTGACTCTTGTTCCAAGACAACATCACTGGGTCTAGTTCAGGTTCGGCTTGAGCAGGTTGAATAGGGTTAGCCTCAAAGTTTTGCTCGGGAATCGGATTTTGAACATTCTCGTCAGCCATTTACTGTGAAAGCAAAATAAACATTAGTATAATATTTAAATATTATATTCTGAGTAACGAATGTCTATCTGATTCGTTAAATGGTTTAAACGAATGAGACATTCGTTCTACATTAAGAGTTTACATTCGTTACAAAGAACGAATCAAACTTACACGTTAACTCATTATCGTTATTAGTTTGATAACCCTATTCGTTACCTTAGCGAATACAATAGACATTCGTTAACTATCAACGAATCTAAAAAGATCATTCGTTATATAACTAACGAATCTGATCTTTCATTCGTTATCAAAATAACGAATCTGAGTTAATTGTCCATTTAACTATCACAAGTCAAATTTTCAATTAATTTTGACTAATTGCAGTCAATGATGATGAACATCATCAATGTAGCAATTAATTTCCCAGCCATTTTCACAACTAAACTTAATAACCATAGTCGGAAATCGGTTTAATACATTAGTAAACGATCATTGATACTAAATTCGATCAAAACATGTGTTTAGTGTATGATTAACAGTTCGATGTAAAACTAATCTTCCTAGTACTCAGGTAACCCCAAAACACCGATGGAATCCCATGAAAATCATATCATTGAAGTCGTCATTACCTGGAGAATAAGACTATATCAATCAATTGATCAATTTAGCAGGCTAAAGATTTTTGAAAATTTTGCAAGAGTTATCCTTAGGTTGGCAATGAAATAGGAACAGTTGAATGACGATTCATTCAACTCCCTAGGGATTATAAACCCTCAATAATTTCACACGAATCGAGGTCATTTGTTCAAATTTGAACTAACGAATGGCTTCATTCGTTAAATTATAAATCTGATTCGTTTAAATTTTTAAACGAATAAGTAGACCATTTGTTAAACTTTTAACAAATCTGAAATTAATTCCTTTTATTCGTTATCCTTTTAATGAATATAGAAGTCATTCGTTAAAATATTAACGAATCTTATTTTATAACATATTCCATTCGTTAAGTGGTTAAGCGAATGTCTTCCATTCGTTATGCACAACGGAAGCGAATGTCATTATAATGAGTGTAAAATTCATTCGTTATGTTTAAATAGCGAATGGCTTGACATTCGTTAAACCAAATTAACGAATCACCAAAATCCTTAGCGAATGAGATAAGAATCTCATTAAAGATTTAAATATTATTAAAAACCAATTAGGGTTTTTAAACATTTAAATAATCAATCAAATCCAATTAGGGTTTGAATACATTAAAAAAATACCCGATTAACCAAGGATCGGTAATGCTTAAATTAAACGGATTTTTACGTTAAAATTCAATTGTTACCAATTGAAAATTACGTTAAGCACGATTAACTTAAAAATTCGGGGTTAAACTTCTCTTCTTTTTGTTTTGATTTATTCGCCAGCTCGGTAAATTGAAAAATAAAGCAGAAAATTAAAATATTTTTGTACTCTTGAAAGATTTTTCAAATATCAAACAACGTAAAACAATAAAACTATATTAATAAAGTAGTACATATTTTTTTGAGTCGAGCAGGGAATCATACTGACCAAAATTTTCCCCCATCACAGTTTTATTTTCAGTTTTTATTATGACTGGTGTTAAGTCGATTATTGGTATTGTTGTCCACTTAAATATTCGAACAAATTTTTAAGAACTTTCAGTGATATTGTTAATTGGTTCAATTAAGCACAATTATCGTATAGAATTAGTTCAAATCTTGATTCGAGAGTAGTTTGATTTTATCCAAATCACCCCAACTTGACTTAAACCTTAGAACCAATTTGATGAAAAATGATGACTTTTTAAGTGATAATAGTCCGTAATCCCCACTACAAGATATACCCCCATTATCAAGCAATACCCTAAGGTCCGTTCGCATGGATGAGTATGCACGATTTCATCTGTCGGTTTACAGACATTGTGTCCCTTGTGGTCCGTTTCATAATGGTAATGAGAAGTGAGTAAGGGGACAATGTATGACTCACAGCGTGGTTTGTTCAAGTCTGTAATTCATTTTTGTACACGGAGTACTTTTTGCGATCAAGTTTAGAGACTTTCGCAATTACATTGCGGGTTCGCTTTTGCAAGCATTTTTAATATTCATCGGAATGAATACCAGATGTAAAACCGCATAAAGACCCAATGAAATCCGGAACCTCAAAGCATCCCATAAATACAGGATTTAAGGCCACAAGACCATACATCGTTGAAGCGTTAACCACCAACCAGATACTTTTGCTAAAATTGTTTTCAAATTGATTAGAAGGCTTGAGTATGACCGGTTTATTACATTTCTGCCATCATTATCAAGACCTTTTATAGAACCAATATCCTTTTTTATTCAGCAATTTATGTTTATATCACTTACTAGCCCATACTTGTTTGTCAAAAGACCTACCAATACATCAATGCAATTAAGCACACAATCTTTTATTACTTACTTTTTACTGGACTTAGGAGCAAATGACCAATGTACTATCATTTTTCCTTTTTGCTTCTAAACTCAATTTAAGGAGCATTTTTCATTGTTTTTGGATTTTTCAATAGTTGAATGTTTTTGGAGTTTTTAATTTTCTCTATACAAACTGAAAACACAATATTTTTGGATTTTATATTTTCTCCCCCTAAAAACAACAAAAATTGAACTAAAACAAGAAAGAGAGAAAAAAAATGATTTAACCAAGCTTTTGAATATCTTTCAAAGTTTTTAAACAATTTATACCCAGCAAATATTGAAAACGTGTTTTGTCAAACGCTTTGGTATAAAGGTCAGCCTTTTGAAAATTCGTGTGAATTTTATCAATCGAAATTAATTTCTTTTCAAAGCAATCACGTATAAAGTGATAAAGGATTTCAATGTGTTTGGTTTTCGAATGGTGAACCGTATTTTTGGTGATAGACATAGCGGCCGAATTGTCAATAAAGATAGGAGTAGTAAGAAACTTCAAACCGTAATCCCGCAAGTGTTGCTGGACCTAAAGAACTTGTGAACAACAACTCGAGGCTGCCACATACTCCTCTTCGGCTGTAGAAGTTGAGACCGTTGTTTACTTCTTACACTGCCAGGAAACAAGCCGGTTTCCTAAGAACTGACAACCCGTTGTTGTATACTTGAAATTGATCTTGCATCCTCTATAGTCCGAATCAGTAAAAGCGGTGAGATCAAACTTATCGTCCTTGGGGTACCACAACCCGACGTCTGGATTTCCCTTCAAATAATGTAAGATTCACTTTACTACCGCCATGTGATTCACTCGGGGATTTGATTGGTACCTAGCACACAAACAAACAGCAAACATGATATCAGGTCGAGATGCAGTTAAATACATAAGAGATCCGATCATAGCTCTATACAGGGTTGGATCTACGGTATCCTCCAATTCATCCGGTGATAACTTGTGACCCACGGGAAGAGGTGTCGAAGGAATTTTGCCATCGGATATCTTGAATCGGTTCAAGACATCATTCACGTATTTGGTCTGATGGATAAAGATCCCGGAATCAGACTGGTGAACTTGTAATCCTAAGAAAAAGTTCATCTCTCCCATCGAGCTCATCTCGAATTTGGCTTGCATCGTCTTCTCGAAATCTTTGCACAGGCTGTCGTTCATTGAACCAACAATTATGTCGTCCACGTAGATTTGGACGAGGAGCAGATCATCACCCACGTTCTTATAAAATAACGTACAATCGACTGTTCCCCTCCTGAATCCACTTTCAATCAGATGGTCTGCCAACGTGCTGTACCAGGCTCTTGGGGCCTGATGTAAACCATAAAGAGCCTTGTTTAATCGATAAACACGCTCTGGAAAGTCTGGATCCTCGAAACCGAGAGGCTGCTTCACATAGACTTCTTCATGAATAGCTCCGTTTAAGAACGCCGATTTCACATCCATTTGATAAACCTTGAAATTTTTATAGGCTGCATAGGCAAGAAAAATACGTATAGCTTCCAGTCGTGCCACAGGAGCATATACTGCAGTGTAATTTATGCCTTCTTGTTGATTGTAACCAAGAACGACCAATCGTGCCTTATGTCTCACGATTACCCCGCGATCTTCCTTTTTGCACTTAAAAACCCATTTAGTCGGGATTGCCTTTTTCACACCGTCGGGTTTATCAATTAAGTCCCATACACCTAGTCGAATAAACTGTTGCAGCTCCTCCTGCATTGTGTAAGGCCCCGAACCTGGTAGCCTTACTTTAGCGTCGGATTTACTCATAAACACAGTTCTTACAAATCAGAGTTCATTAAAACTTTCGCGGAATATAAAAACTTTCATAAAACATTTCATAACAAAACACGTCTTGTCTTAAAACATCATTTTGTCTTTCAAAATAAACGAAACATTAAACTTCAACGTCTTGAGTCTTCCGATGCCAGCCTCTTATTCAGTGCCACGTGTCTCCTCAAGCGAGATGCCTCCTCCTACTCACCTGCGTGCATACTAAAAGTCAGCTACGTTGAGTGAGTTCTAGTTAATCAAGCAACTTATCATACAACCCCTACATGCATCATATACGTATCCGAAGACACGTAGTCCACTATCTAACCTGCTTACCTTACCACTTAGCCTCTTATTTACACCTACCACCTTACCACTTTGCCACTTTAATAACGTATAACGTTATGCCACTTTGCCACTTTAATAACGTTTAACGTTATGCCACTTTGCCACTTTAATGACGTAGTCACGTATTGGCTTACCCTACTACGTACTATCGTCATGCCACTATCACTCTTACTACACCCTTGCCACTTCTAACACGCCCTACCTCTACTTATCTACAACATGCTTCATATCATTTACATAATAAGCAAGTCACATCATAGCATACATACACACTAATAACCACTTGGCAATCACTGTCCTTAGCGATGCGTGCAATATCCGAAGATCATTCACGCACCAACAAGTATTATATAATAGCTACCTCGTATAACATCTATAGCATACACTTACCACTTAAGGTAAGTGTATTCACACTTCACATCGAGTATGCACACAGCCCCGAAAACATAACAAGGAAATGGGGCTAGAAACTCACCTGAACTCTGCCTCTTCCTCCGATAGTTGTAAATCCCTTCTTTAACTGAGTTCGGCTGACTGTATAAGTTACACGTATCAATACTCGCCTGATCTAATCTGGCGGCCTAGTATTAGCTTACTTTTACTTATCGTTTATAATTTATTTTCTAATCGAACTCGACTTTAGGCGAAGTTAAACCTTAGGCGAACTTAGCTTTAGGCGAAGTTAAACCTTAGGCGAACTTAGCTTTAGGCGAAGTTAAACCTTAGGCGAACTTAGCTTTAGGCGAAGTTAACCCTTAGGCGAACTTAGCTTTAGGCGAAGTTGTCATCAGGCGAACTTAGCTTTTAGGCGAAGTTGTCATCAGGCGAACTTAGCTTTTAGGCGAAGTTGTCATCAGGCGAACTTAGCTTGCAGGCGAAGTTCATCAGGCGAACTTAGCTTGCAGGCGAAGTTGTCGGCTGCAGCTACTGTTCGTCCTTAATCATCTTCGTTTCTTAACCAAATAACTCGATTTAGGTATCCACGTAATCGTCTGACCAGCGCCTACAAACCCAACCATCAAATCGGCCTAACATCGATGTTTAAGGGGTGCGATTTAGGCATATAGGTTACGGGTTCTTTTAGGTTAACAATTAACCTATCAAATGCTAATCAATTCCAGTAATATTTGTTGTTTTAGGTTCGTTTATAACAAACTAACACAGATCTATGATTTCCCAAATCAAACCGAACCTATACGAACGATTTCTAACTATAAACGTACCTTGAACGAGTCGAACTACGAACCCGGTTAAGCCTTGATGTTGTTTTGGTCCGTCACGACGTTCCAGCACCAACAAGCTCGGGTTTTCGCCTTCGGATCTTGGTTCGGGTTATAAGATGGTGTTGTGTGTGTTTTGGTGGTGTATGGAATATGTGAGAATGAGGATTAAATGGTGATTAATGGTATTTATATTTAGGGATCATGGGCTTAAGCCCATGGACTCTCCTTCCTTCTTTCATAACCCAAGTCCATAACCCATATCCATTACCCAACACTAGCCCGACCCATACCAACTCCTACTCTATTTATTTATTTCCCGATAACCCGAGTAAACTTTCCCTCTATTATTAAGTAATACAATTAATATTATTTTGGAAATTTCGGGATGTTACAAGTCTTCCCTCCTTAAAGAGGTTTCGTCCCCGAAACCTAACTTATTCCCTATAAAAGGAAAACTTCTTATATTTACACACTTTATTGAATCGCCTTTGCTTTCTGGGTTATCCCTCTTACTCCTGACTTGTAGTCATTGAGCGGTGATCATGTGTTTTAGCTATTACGGTAGCTTGTCCATGAAGCCCTCGATGTACCAAGTCTCGTATCGCCTTCCCGAGGAACCTTATTTTATATAATAACGCTAACTCCTAAGGCGACGCTTTACCATCACACAACTATTTATCATAACCAACATGCATTCAAGATAAATTCATAGGTCGTTCATACAAAATCACAAGAAGTCACATGTACTTCATAACATAAAAGGAAATCATTCAAGCTTGCTAAACAAACATAGGTTCAACTGTAACATAAAACACTCTTCAACTACTAAACATAAAACAACTGTGACATGCCACTTATTCTCCGGCAACCTCCTCAGCAGCTAATAGACCATCCTTTCACGCGTCTCCTCTTCCTTCCCCCACTGCCACGGCTTCTCCACACTCCCTAGCTATGTGACCTGACTTACCACACTTGTAACACTTCTGGTCCTCGGTGCATTCACAGGAGATGTGCCCCTTCCTCCCACATCGGTAGCACTGATTTGGACCAGCCTTGCATTCCCCCAAGTGCATCTTCCCGCACACCTTACATGCTTCCTTTCCTGCCATCTTCTGTGTCTTTCTCCCTGCACGCTCCACGACATCCCCAGCTCTTTTAGTTTCTTTCCCTTTTTCCTCATCTTCCACTTCCACATCATCCGCCGCCAGATCATCATAGACCATCTCCGCCAACTCGACCGCAGACTCAAAGGTAACAGGTTTGTTGGCCCTGACTAACATGCGGACCTTCTGGGGAAGTCCTCTAACGTAGCACTTGATCCGTGTCGCCTCGGTGTTCACCATGTCAGGAACCAGCCTAGACATGCTGTTGAATTCAGTGGTGTACTCACGATGTGTCATCTTGTCCGCCTTCAGATTCAGAAATTTCATCTCGGCCCTCTCAACCTCCGCATCAGCACAGAACCTTTTCATCACTAACTCCTTAAGGTCATCCCACCTCATGGCCTTAATCTCCTCTCGGGTCTTCCTTTGTTCCACAGTTTCCCACCAGTACATGGCCTCATCTTCAAATGACTGAGTGGCATAACCCACTGCTTGGTTGGGACGGCATTCGCTAATTCGGATTTTCTTGTCCATTGTGGTTATCCACTGGAAAGTAGCGATTGCGTCTCCCAACCCAGTCAGCTTTGGCGGGTCGCATCCTTTGAAGGACTTATAGTTTCACCCATCTTGGCCTCTTTTCCTGTCACCGACCTCCACAGACTTATCCTCACTCGAAGCCTCTCTTTCTCCTTCCCCATCCTTCCTACCATCACCACCCGCCCCTTCAGCAGTTCGTTCACGGCTTCCAGCAGATCTTTCGGGATTCAGGTTCTTCACAGCAGCAACTACAGCTTGAACAATGGCTGCTTGAACTGCAGGGCTAAGTTGAACCTCTTCGTTGTTGTTCTGGTCTCTTCCAGCTGCGCTTCCTTCATCTTCGGTGTTGGAATCTTCTTCTACCGAGGGTTGCCAGACAGGACGAGGCCTGCCACGACGTCCAGGGCGACCTCCAGCTCCAACAATGTCTTCAGCTCCAACCATCGTATTCTAAAAGGGAAAACACAAACATCATCACTCAAGGAACTATTTAGTACAAGGATAGCAAGGCTAACAGGTAATAACAGTGGCCAGCTGTGACTAGCTGATCACGTTGCTTTCCGTGTCCTATACACTTCCCTTTATGAGTCTCTTTGTGCTGGTTCTACTTATGCAGTTAGTCAAATCAAACAATCAATTATTCCTATCCCTGCCGATCACATATCTTTTTTTTCTCATTAACATATATCATATAATCATACACTTTACCTTTACTGATCTTGCTTGAGCGACACATGGCATTCTTGAACTGGCATCTTCTTTACTTTCTTACTTAAATCCCATTCTCTGTTCGAGTCTAAGCATGTAGGATGCTTAAATCTCTCGAACTTATGCTTTGATACCAACTTGTAAGGCCCCGAACCCGGTAGCCTTACTTTAGCGTCGGATTTACTCATAAACACAGTTCTTACAAATCAGAGTTCATTAAAACTTTCGCGGAATATAAAGACTTTCATAAAACATTTCATAACAAAACACGTCTTGTCTTAAAACATCATTTTGTCTTTCAAAATAAACGAAACATTAAACTTCAACGTCTTGAGTCTTCCGATGCCAGCCTCTTATTCAGTGCCACGTGTCTCCTCAAGCGAGATGCCTCCTCCTACTCACCTGCGTGCATACTAAAAGTCAGCTACGCTGAGTGAGTTCTAGTTAATCAAGCAACTTATCATACAACCACTACATGCATCATATACGTATCCGAAGACACGTAGTCCACTATCTAACCTGCTTACCTTACCACTTAGCCTCTTATTTACACCTACCACCTTACCACTTTGCCACTTTAATAACGTATAACGTTATGCCACTTTGCCACTTTTCCACTTTAATAACGTTTAACGTTATGCCACTTTGCCACTTTAATGACGTAGTCACGTATAGGCTTACCCTACCACGTACTATCGTCATGCCACTATCACTCTTACTACACCCTTGCCACTTCTAACACGCCCTACCTCTACTTATCTACAACATGCTTCATATCATTTACATAATAAGCAAGTCACATCATAGCATACATACACACTAATAACCACTTGGCAATCACTGTCCTTAGCGATGCGTGCAATATCCGAAGATCGTTCACGCACCAACAAGTATTATATAATAGCTACCTCGTATAACATCTATAGCATACACTTACCACTTAAGGTAAGTGTATTCACACTTCACATCGAGTATGCACACAGCCCCGAAAACATAACAAGGAAATGGGGCTACAAACTCACCTGAACTCTGCCTCTTCCTCGATAGTTGTAAATCCCTTCTTTAACTGAGCTCGGCTGACTGTATAAGTTACACGTATCAATACTCGCCTGATCTAATCTGGAGGCCTAGTATTAGCTTACTTTTACTTATCGTTTAAAATTTATTTTCTAATCGAACTCGACTTTAGGCGAAGTTAAACCTTAGGCGAACTTAGCTTTAGGCGAAGTTAAACCTTAGGCGAACTTAGCTTTAGGCGAAGTTAAACCTTAGGCGAACTTAGCTTTAGGCGAAGTTAACCCTTAGGCGAACTTAGCTTTAGGCGAAGTTAAACCTTAGGCGAACTTAGCTTTAGGCGAAGTTAAACCTTAGGCGAACTTAGCTTTAGGCGAAGTTAACCCTTAGGCGAACTTAGCTTTAGGCGAAGTTGTCATCAGGCGAACTTCGCTTTTAGGCGAAGTTGTCATCAGGCGAACTTAGCTTTTAGTTGAAGTTGTCATCAGGCGAACTTAGCTTGCAGGCGAAGTTCATCAGGCGAACTTAGCTTGCAGGCGAAGTTGTCGGCTGCAGCTACTGTTCGTCCTTAATCATCGTCGTTTCTTAACAAAATAACTCGATTTAGGTATCCACGTAATCGTCTGACCAGCGCCTACAAACCCCAACCATCAAATCGGCCTAACATCGATGTTTAAGGGGTGCGATTTAGGCATATAGGTTACGGGTTCTTTTAGGTTAACAATTAACCTATCAAATGCTAATCAATTCCAGTAATATTTGTTGTTTTAGGTTCGTTTATAACAAACTAACACAGATCTATGATTTCCCAAATCAAACCGAACCTATACGAACGATTTCTAACTATAAACGTACCTTGAACGAGTCGAACTACGAACCCGGTTAAGCCTTGATGTTGTTTTGGTCAGTCACGACGTTCCAGCACCAACAAGCTCGGGTTTTCGCCTTCGGATCTTGGTTCGGGTTATAAGATGGTGTTGTGTGTGTTTTGGTGGTGTATGGAATATGTGAGAATGAGGATTAAATGGTGATTAATGGTATTTATATTTAGGGATCATGGGCTTAAGCCCATGGACTCTCCTTCCTTCTTTCATAACCCAAGTCCATAACCCATATCCATTACCCAACACTAGCCCGACCTATACCAACTCCTACTCTATTTATTTATTTCCCGATAACCCGAGTAAACTTTCCCTCTATTATTAAGTAATACAATTAATATTATTTTGGAAATTTTGGGATGTTACACATTGCCTCCACCCAAGATGTTTCCTTGAGTGCCATTGTGACACTTGTCGGTTCGATCTGTGATAGAAAGCAGGTGTATTGTGCAATACTAAGAATACCCGAAGAGTGCAAATTCGCATAAGCACAAACTATCGAATCCTCAGTAGGAGATAAGTTATCTTCAACTTGTTCATCACATACATTAGCTAATTGATGTCTCGTACGAACCCCGTCGTGCACATCACCAATTATCTGTTCCTGCGGATGATTAGCATGAATCCTTAATGAAGGATTAGCAGGTACGGATATATTGTCACCCAGATTGGTGATATTTTCCTCTGCCGTGTCTAAAGAGACAGTTGGAGAGTCATCATCAATTAGAATAGGCTCGTTTGTGTCTGTAGCTTCCTCTAATGGACCTGACGATGAATCAACAAAATCAGCTTCATCGGAAGACTCAGAAACATCATTCGATGTCTCTGATACGTTAGGAGAGTCATTCACATCAACATACGAAGAACTAGGAATTGGAAGACATTGTTCTTCCAAATAAGATCGAATAAAATCTTCAGATATGTCTTCAACGGTTGACGTAAACGAATTAAATAAACCGTTGTAATCAAACAACCAATCGGGACCCTTGCCTGTAGGTGGAGTGGTATAGCTTTGACAATCAACATGGTACCACTCTTCTACACAACCCGAAGAGATATTGAAGATTCGCTTTTTCGGAGAATTGTATCCCAAGAAATAACCCTTAAATGCCTTTTCTTTAAATTTACTAGCATCTCTCTTCAAAATAGTACAAGGACACCCAAATGGTTCCAAATACTTTAAGTTCGGTTTACGATTGTTTAGAAGTTCGTAACTTTTCTTTTTGAACTTCTTTACTGTTAATACGCGATTTAGTGTGTAGCACGCTGTATTCACAGCTTCATTCCAGAACTGAACAGGAAGATTAGAATCAGCAAGCATCGTTCTCGCAGCTTCGATCAACGTATGATTCTTTCTGTCAGATACACCGTTTTGTTGAGGAACATACGGCACACTGAATTCACGATGAATACCTTTCTGAATGTAGAAGAAATCCAATACATTATTCCTGAATTCCGTTCCATTATCACTACGAATTCGTCTCACTTTCAGTTTGTAAAGTGATTCGATCTTCGTGATAAGATTCTGAATCAATACAGGAGTCTGATCTTTAGATCCCATAAATAACACCCAAGAGTATCGTGAAAAATCATCAGTCACGACTAAACAATAAAAATCGCCCGCGATGCTAGCACGATTCACAGGACCAAATAAATCCATATGAAGTTGTTCTAGGGGTGTAATAATCGAGTTAATCGATTTACACGGGTCTGACTTCTTCTTTTGTTTTCCTTTCTTGCAAGCGATGCAGTGATCATTCAACTTGAAGTTTTTAAGGGTTACACCATCCACTAAGTCATTTGAAACCAAATGATTCATTTTGCGCACATGGATGTGTCCCATACGCCGATGCCAAAGAATCGTATCTTTCTCTGTGGATTTGGAGATAAAACACGTTTCTGAAGGAGAAACGTTTTCATTAAGATTCATGTCTAGGACATAAATATCATTCGATCGAGGTGATCTCATGACAAACATTTCTTCAGGAATTGTGTATCCCGGTTGAAGGATAACACATTCCTTGTCTGTGAAAACTGTGGTATATTGTTTATCACAAATTTATGAAACACTCAATAATTTATGATCCACTTTTTCACAATAATTTACTTTTTCAAACGTCACTTTCCCATTTGAAACTTCTCCTTCCTTTGTTATCATTCCACCGTTGTTACCAGCAAACGCCACGTAACCCCCTTGAATATCTTTGACATTGTTCAGAAGGTCCAGGTTGCCAGTGATATGCCAAGAACATCCACTCTCCAAGATCCACTTGTGGCTTGACACAGATCTAGATGAACTCTGCACAACAAGGTAAAAAGATTAGTTCAAAAATGCAGCCCAAGCCTCAATCTTGGGCTCTCCCTTTGATACTTTCGGAGAATCATTTAAATTAATATTGACATTCGGGACTTGAGAATAAGTGGCAGATTCGGGACTTGAGAATAAGTGGCAGGTTTCTTAGCTTTCTTCTTTAAGTACCCATCACGTATTCTTCCTGAATCAGTGTTTTGACAAATAGGTTGAGCACGATCAACGAATTTGTTTGAAACATTATCAGAATCAACCCAAACAACCTTCTTTGGATTGATATTTGAATACATTATGACACACTCATCAACTTGATTTTCTTTTAAATTTTTAAACAAATCAGTCTTTCGAGTTGATGAGAGTTTGATATCATCTATCTTCGCTTTACATTTCTTTGAGATATGACTAGGTTCACCACATTTGAAACATAAACGAGAGTCTAAAGATTTTAATGGTGAAGTACATGTCTTAATTGGTAGCAAAGATTGATGAGTATCAACCTTGGATTTCTCAAATGTTACCAACTTTGGAACTTCATGTTTTAAACCCTTTTTGGCCTAATAGAATTCAAGATTTGTTGAATTCAAAGAATTCTTCAAACCTGATGATTTTACAAATTTGATAGGCTTAAACACATTAGTTCTTGGTTTTTCTTGAACATTAACAGATTCTGATTGATAGAATTTTTGTTCAAGTTCGGTAACCTTTGAAGTATCATCTTGATATACATTTTCAATCATTTCGGGTTTAAGAAGGTTCAATGGAACTTCCTTGTCCGAAAAAACTTTGGACAAACCCTTTAACTTAAATACCTTCCCATTCGAAGAAACAGCCTGAGGATTGAAAAATTTCATCAACTCCTCATCAGATACTGTCGGTTTATCTGATTTCTTCGATTTAGGAATTACATTAGACTTTTTCGCTGAATTACCCGAAGACTTTGAGCCATAAAAAACTTGCTCAAACTCTTCAGGTTCACACAGAATGTGATTGTCAACAGGTATATTCTTGTTTTTGACAATCTCATCTGGTTCAGACAACTTCTCGATAGAACCATCCAATTCATTTTTGGTAAAGACAACTTTACTTTTGATATGAATCTTTTCTCGAGTAGTTTTGGTTGAATCAACATCCTCAGATTTAACAGTAGGCATTTCTGAGCATTTTTCCACATCGGGAATGCTATTGTAATCTTCCTTAAAAGGAGGAGGAATCTCAAAATTTTCCAAGTTTATTTTTAAGTTCCATTATTTCATTTTCATTTTTTGAAAATAGGTTCAAAGTCGAAGAATTTCCTGAAAATGTTGATCAACAACGATAATCTTACACTGAATCTCAGCTTTAAGATCATAATTGCTTCAGACATATTTTGTATTTTAAGTGTTGATTTTTCTAGTAATTTTGATTTCTGTCTATAGCATTCATTGATTATAAGATGATCCTTTGTGAGAGTAGTGTTCTGATTTAAAGTTGTTTCAAGTTTGGTTTTGAGTACAGCACATTCAGAACACTCAATCATATCAATTGATGATTTAGATACATTAACTTGAGGTTTAAGACATACCTCATCAATCTTAGCCATACAGGCATAAGATTCAACTTGATCAGGAATATATTCAGTTTGAGCTGACGAACTCTGATCAGTATCGGTTTCAGAGTCAGATGAATCACTTTCGTCAGATACATTATCACTGCTTGCATCTTCGAACTTCTCAACTAGTTCAACAATAGCCATATTTGTTTGATTACCCAACAAACGTTGAGACCAATCAACAACATCATTTACCACAAGAGCTTGATTAGCTGGAGACTTATCCTGTTCACCACCAGCTGAAGTCGTCTTACTCTTATCTCCATCAGATGAATTCTTTCCTGAAGATCTATCTGAATTGTGTGGACCAGAAAATTCTTTTCTTGGTTTATCGCATTCTTTGGAAAAATGGCCAAAGTCCCCGCAATTGTAACATTTCACCTTCAGCTTATTAAATCCAACCCTCTTATTCAAAGTAGGTAGATCTTTCCCAGTTCGCTGCATGAATCTCTTAACTTTTCTGACTATCATAGCCATATTCCATTTGAGATCCATTAGCTCAAGATCATTAGGGTAGATTTGATTATAGTCTTCATCGGTTAACTCACTCGTGGCAATTTTACTTCCAACAAGCTGCTCATACGAAGTCATGAAAGCACATACAAATGCAAACTGTTGTTCAGCCTCTTGGAGATTTACTTTAGGCAAGCTTGAAACTGTAGCATTTGTGCTTGCATTGGCTTTAGCCATAAAGCATACATTAGGTAGACTGTTTGCATTAGTAGTTTCTTCGTGAGCTTGAGCAAAGAAGGCATTAATTGGAACATAACTTGAAGAATTGTTTTCTGGCATTGCTCCCCTATACAGTGAAGGATTTTGGTTTGATGAATGCTGATTTTGATTTTCCTTCAACGAATTCTGGCATTTAATATCAAATTCCTTTTCCTCTATCTTGTTGACAAATTGTACAGCAGTAAGCTCAGTGTTTCGAAAGAAGCCATTTTCTTTCAACACAAACAGAAAAGTCGAATATGATGGGGGCAAGGCATTCTTCAGCGTATCAATCTTGTCTGTTTCAGTTGGCTCAAGATTAACACTTGACATTTCCACAATTAGATGACTAAATCGGTTAATCATCTCTTCAACCGTTTCTTTTTTCCTCAAAATAAAATTTCTAAATTGAAATTTTACGAGAGTCTTCTTACTCTCGAGAGTATTCCCCAAACTTCTTGTTTTCAAAGTTGTGAACAATGAAGCACATATCTTAATAGTACTGTATTGATGAAAGATTTGTTCTGGTAAAGCCATTGTGAGAGTCGAATAAGCCTTTGTCTCACTCTCAAAATCTTTCAGTTCTTGTGCTTCATAATTTTTGAATTCTTTTAGAGTCCAACCCATGTTGTCACTACCTACCAGAGGTGCTGCATACACGTCATCGAGATAGCGTACACTACTTGGATGTACCGAACCCAAGTGAGCACAAAACCTTGGTTCCCACCGAGCAAAATATGATAGTTTTAGAAGTTTAGGACATTTGTTGTGACTGCCAATCTCATTGTCCATAGTTAGCATTTGTTGCATTAAAGCATTCTGAGATGCTAATACATAGTAAGAAACGTTTTGTGAATCCATGAGTAAACAACTGTTAACCTTCGAGGATCAAACTTGTCAAAGCTTAAAACTTATGGTTTACTGTTCACATGAATGAATGAACAGTAACGAATGTGTAACGATTCCGACGAAATCAGGTACACCCTAACTGATAGACGTTAGTTATGTCATATGTAATGTCGGGTACATGAGTTACCATGGTAAGTATACAAGTTATACAAGGGACGTTAGTCTTTATTAGATTACAACTCCATCATGAAAAAAAAAAAAAAAAAAAAAAAAAAAAAAAAAAACTATATCTAGTCATCTTGGTAACCTTAAACTAAGTTACTCACTTATTCATAATCACATAAGTATCTTTCTACCTACTTGAGACAACAACTTGACGATATCTATGAGTCTTATCAAAATCTTCCATCACTCATTTTGCTACCACTCTGTCTCTGACCAAAATACATCACCGCCCCACTCCTTTGATTATTCAAAGTGAAACCCACACTCAACAATCACTACTACTATTCATGAATATTCATAAAAACTTCTGATCAGTGAACAATGCTCATGCATGTTATGAATAATAAAAAGATTAAATAAAGAAATACAACACAACAACAAACTTCAACAACTCACTTTCCTTCCCCCTAGTGAACGTTAAATTCACTGCCCCTCCAGCTCTAGTTCCATATATCAGCTACACCAACACACACCACCACTTTCCTTGATTCTTAACTGTAGCGCATCACACCACTGTCATCTTCACAGAAACCGGCGCCCCACACTAGGTGCAACCACCTCCGCCACCAGCAGCAACCATCACCGCCACCATCCTACTCCTCATGGGAGCAGGAGTAACATCGCAAAACCACCACATTCCACCACATTAAACACCACCAACCACCTTCAACACTCTCTCGCTCCATTTACGTCACACAGTACCACCGCGAACCACCTATTCTCTCTACAATCTTTTCGGGATCTGTACTTAGTGGTAGATAAGGCAGATGGATGAGTTTGTAGCTTGTAGTGGCGGAAAACGAAAGGTATATTCGGTTTTTGTCGGTGTATGTGTTTTTGGACAGATTGTTGCTCGTTTAGAGTTAGGTCATGAAATTTTACAGGGATGTTCTACACATGAAAATATGAGTTCTGTGAATTTTTGGTAATTTTTGGATAAAGGATGAATATTTGGTGAATTTAATGCTCGGTTTTGGCCAGAAATGGTGAAAAATAGTTAAATATTATGAAAAATTCTGAAAAATTGCAGATAAGCTTTTTATATCATTTATATGTCACACACAAAATTTGAGGTCAGTTGGAGAAGTCTAAGTAGGCTTTTCGGTTAGACGAGTTCTAGGGATTTCTAGCCCGGTTTTAGTAAAAATGGCATGTAAAAGAAGATTTTGGTTCTGGAAGAATTACAGGGGACTAAGTGGATGGTAGGGGACATCCAGGAAAAATTTGGGATTTTTCTAAGATCGTTTGGTATTTACGACATATTTAGTGTTTAAATGGTGTTTAAAAATAGATAAATAAATTTTAAATATAAGAATTAATTCTGGAAATATTTTTATAAAATTCCCCACTGTTAAAAAGTCATTTGTCCAAAATTTCAAGATCCAAGATTAAACGGATAATTATTTGTGCTAATTAGCTAACTTTTAAAGTTAAAACGCGTAAACCGGTGAAGTTCGCTTAAGCGAGCTGACTGGTGTACAAAAATCCTAAAAATGAGCTATTTTCATATAAATGAGTTAAACAAGTAAAAATGAATCATCCGAAAATAATTCGGATGATTTAAGTAATTTTAACCTATTTTAACAGTTTCCGGTACGCCAAAGATGGAAACGGGGTCCCGCGGCCAATCGGGACGTCTAAACCGAGCTATAATTTCACCACTTTAATTAAATGATCAGTCAACCACTATTTTCGGGTCGTGTGTGACCAAACTCATTTTTGAAACATAAAAACGAATAACCGTGCTAGGCACGCAAAACGAGAAAAACGAATAATAGTAGTTGTGACCTTGTAACTCTAAACGACATCACAATCTGAGTCCGGAGAAGTGTTTCTGGGTTAACCTTGCCCCCAGAACGGGTACAGTGCTGGGTTGATAGTGTCCCCAGGTGTACCGATTGATAAGATTAAAGATTATATAAACAATAATTGTATAATAATGATCGTAGGGATCATATTACAGATTGGACGGATTAACTAATAATGATTGTTGTTACCTGCTTGCATGTGCTAAGGTGAGTTTTCACGAGCCCCTTTTAATGAATTGTTTTAATTATATTTTCCCGGGGCAGAAAACATGTCTTATTTAAAGTATTTAAGTACATACCGATCGTATGGAAATACTTGTGCATTTATATATATATGGGCTGATGCATAGTATATATAAAATGTTTATAATGTGTTATTGTTCTGGGGTAACATAGTTCCCAGGGGTTATTATTATTCTGGGGTAACATAGTTCCCAGGGGTTATTATTATCCTGGGGTAACATAGTTCCCAGGGGTTATTGTTGTTCTGGGGTAACATAGTTCCCAGGGGTTATTATTATTCTGGGGTAACATAGTTCCCAGGGGTTATTATTATCCTGGGGTAACATAGTTCCCAGGGGTTATTGTTGTTCTGGGGTAACATAGTTCCCAGGGGTTATTATTATTCTGGGGTAACATAGTTCCCAGGGGTTATTATTGCTCTGGGGTAACATAGTTCCCAGGGGTTATTATTGTTCTGGGGTAACATAGTTCCCAGGGGTTATTATTGTTCTGGGGTAACATAGTTCCCAGGGGTTATTATTATTCTGGGGTAACATAGTTCCCAGGGGCTATTATTGTTCTGGGGTAACATAGTTCCCGGGGGTTATTATTATTCTGGGGTAACATAGTTCCCAGGGGTTGTTATTGTTCTGGGGTAACATAGTTCCCAGGGGTTATTATTGTTCTGGGGTAACATAGTTCCCAGAAAGTTATTGGAAATGTTCTGGGGTAACATAGTTCCCAGCATGATTATATTGTTAATAAATGATTATTAAAATGATTTGTCAGTGTTTATTTAAATTAGTGAAACTCACCAACTATTCGTAGTTGACCCGTTTTCTTTACATGCTTTCTAGGTAGGCCCAAGTTGGATTGATTGATGTGTGCTTAACTATCTGTGCTACCTGTTGGAAGCTTGCTGCTCTTTGTTTTGTAATGAATTTATTAATGTCTTATCGGTAAAATATGTGTGTAACACCTAGACAGTAATGAAACTCGCAACAATGTAATATGTTATAAATTAATGTAGTGGTATTTTCTTTATAAGCAATGCTGTTGATATCAGATGTGTCTGTTGCATCCCGTGTACGTTTCCGCTGCGGTTACGGGGTGTTACAGAACTTGGTATCAGAGCCATTGGTTATAAAAGAATTAGGATGTCTTTAAAAGATACCTAAAATATAACCAGTAGCTCAAGTATTATAGGATTTGAATATCAACTAATAATTTATAGTGACGAGGTCTGGATGAACTTGGATGGACAAGTGAGTTATTATGGTCCGGAACATAATAACAGACTTGTCCGCACGAGGGAATTCAGGGGAAGTCACGGGGTACATTAATAGGAAAAAATGGCAACATATGTGTAAAGTATATAATATTATTTATACGTGTTAATGTGTATATATATATATATACGTGTGCATATCTTGTGGGTACAAGTATTGGGAAATAAGACCCTGATAGGGAGCCGGGGGATGAGATAATAAAAAGTACCGAGGATGCTGAAATTTCTAGAGCATCGGTTGATGATAAGTCGGACTTATCGGGTTATAGTTATGATGGTGCAAAGTCAAATCTCCCGTTTGACATTAACCAGAAATATCTAGTAACCGTCACTCCCAACCAAAAATTGATAAAATCCACACCCTACCAACACCGGTACCGCATATTCTAATAACTCCCTATGTTATCCTTACATCCGTTAGATGTTTACACCCATGTATGCTCGAATAGAATGATTACCTATACACAAAGAAGTGGTGGGGTCATTATAGCATAATTGGTTGTTCGTTCGTAGGTGGTATACTGTGTATGCCGGATATACGAATAAACATGGACATTATAACTCCGTGGTATGTAATCGTTTGGTGCTCACGGCGAGCATGTATCGGTTATGGTGACATGCGGAAGGATATGGAAATCCCGTATATTAAATATTAATCTTTGTTGAGAAAGATCTATATGTCAGTTGGTGACAAGGGTTATGAAACATATTTGAACGTTAACCGACGTCAGGTTAAGTCCATATGTTATTATATTTGTGGAACTTATATACTAGATACTAGTATGTGTAATATGTGATAATATTTGGTGTGTATGTGTACCTGCTGTTATGATTGAACTGGTAACGAGTTATATGGTGAGATTAGTATTGATTACTGCGTACGGGATGAGTACGGCAGGATGACATAAAAAGAATAACTCCAATGGTGGAGATTGATATGATTCAGTTGAATGCTCAAAGATAGCAGATGATGATACCGAATGTTGTATCACAGATCACTGCTAGTGTTGATGCAAATGTGATCGCGGAATTATAGATCGAGCAATCACACGAATATGAATATTTAAATTCTTAGTGGTATTACTAAGAGTGATCATGCCCCACCGAATACAATTATGACTACAAGTATTAGTTATAAACTAAATATGAATAGTAGTCGTAATGAATTAGATCCGGTATGAAGGATATGTTTATTGGTTGTGTTAAGGAAATTATAAAATAATTTACTGATGGGAAAGGGAGGAATAGATTAGCGAGTGGATAGAAAAGGTCGAAATGGTCAAGGATTTTGGTAAGAGCCTAGAACATTGTGTAGTGAAATATGCTACAGATATGTTGGTAGATTATGATGTATCGTGATAGAACACGATGGTACAAAATTATAGTTAGAAAATTTTACTCAGATGTTATGGTCAGAACTTGAAATTCTTGTGCTAGAGCACTTTTATTCGAATAATTAAACTCAGAGATTGAGAACAGAGTTATGGAAAATGGAAATGTTGTGTGCTGATCACTTAGATCACGCTAATCGTTTGAAGGAATTGTCATGTCTGGTAACATGACTAATTACTCCTGAAACTAAGCGAAGTGAACGCTATATCGGGGACTAACTCCATCGATAAGGAGTATAGTCAATCCTGTAAAATATACAACCTTCGGAAGGGTTGTGTCACAAGCCAACATTAATATATTTGACTGTATGGGAAGCGGACTGGAAGGACGTTAGGTGAGACGTCGAGTGTTAAAGAAGAGAAATGATAAAGGTATAGTGCAAGATAGACTTGTGAATAAGTAGGTATGCCCTACAATCCAGAATTATACCAAGGCTAGTTCTGGTGTGAAAACATGAACCGCATAAAGGGTCCCTCCCTAAATGTGGAAAATATGGTTATCGGCAGGAAGAAGAATGTTGAGTGATAGTAGGCCACATGTGTGGTAAAGATAGAAGTAATGCCCTAATTGTAGAACCAATTGGAGCCATGTGAACCGACAACCCCAACCCATTCGAGTACAACCACTCCGAAACCAACAACTTCAATAACAATCCATTCAAAGAAACCAAATTATGCCAAACAGTTGTAATTACTATGAATGTGGCAGTACAGGACGTTTCAAGAGAAATTGCCCAAAGTTGAACCAAGGTGTCGTTGGAAGATGAAACTCATGACAAGCATCAACCTCTGGTCAAGCAAGGAGCCGAGCTTCTGTGAGTAATTCGAATAAAGCCCGTCATGATTCAAAGCAAAGTTAAGAAGTTTCGACGTAATAATTAACATGGGTTGGCTAACTGAAATCAAGCATGAAAAGAAGATGATTAGAAGCTCTCCTTCGGACGATGAAGCGATTAGACACAGAGAAAAGTGTACGGTATTATGTTACCACTCTAATCTCATCTTGAGATGTTATAATATTTACGACAAGAAGACGTGGTGTATTTGACAAACGCGACTGCCAAAGTATTTAAAAGAATACATATGGAAGATATCCCGATAATACGCGAATTTCCACAAGTTCTCCCAGAAGAACTCCCTGGATTACCGCCAACCCGACAGGTCGAATTCAGAATTGATTTAATGTCTCGGGCTGGCCCTGTTGCTAAAGCACCCTACCGACTTGCACCGTCCGAGATGCAAGAATTATCCAATCAGTTACAAGAATTGTTGGATAAGGTTTTTATACGACCTAGTTAGTCACCATGGGGTGCACCAGTTTTTAATTGGGAAATGAAGGACGGAAGTATTAGAATATGTGTTGCTTTGGGAGAATTGAATAAAGTGACAATCAAGAATAGGTATTCACTTTTTTGAAGTAGATGATCTGTTTAACCAACTGCAGAGGGCGACTTATTTTTAGAAATTGATCTTAGATGTAGTTATCGCCAAATGAAAAATCCAAGAGGAGGACATTGCAACAACAGCGTTTCGGATTCGCTACGGCCATTATGAATTCTTAGTTATGCCTTTCGGGCTAACAAATGCGCCGACAACATTCATGGAACTCATGAACCAAGTCTGTAAACCTTATTTAGACAAATTTATCATAACATTCATTGATGATCATTTTATATATTCGTAACGTAAAGAAGAACATGAACGACGGTTAAGGAAAATTGTGGAAGTGTTAAAGCAAGAGGAGCTATATGCGAAGTTTTCGAAATGTGATTTTGAATAAAGAAGGCATAATCCCTTGGTCATGTTGTAAAGCAACAAGGATTTCACAAGGATCCAAATAAGTTAGAAACCATTAAAATTGTGCCAAGCGCCGATTTTGAGTCTCCCTGATGGAAACGATGGCTTTGTCGCGTATTGTGATGCATCGCGTAAAGGGTTAGAATGCGTGTTGACGCAGTATATTAAGGTTATAACCTATGCTTCCCGATAGTTAAAAGTACACGAGAAAAAAAAAAAAAAATTACACTACTCACGACTTAGAACTGGGAGCGGTTATCTACGCACTTAAAATGTAGAGACATTGTCTCTACGATACAAAGTGCACCATTTTCACCAATCATAAAAGCTTGCAGCACGTATTTGATCAGAAGGAACTAATTATGAGGCAACGAAGATGGGTTGAGTTATTAAACAAGTATGACTGTGACACCCGTTATCCCCCCGGCAAGGCTAACGTCGTAGCCGATGCTTTGAGTAGGAAAGATCGGGTTAAGCCATTGCGAGTGCGAGCACTGGGGATGATAGTCCAGTCGAACCCTTCGAACCTGATTCGAGTCGCTCAACGTGAGGCGTTGAAAGAGGGACAATTGGAAAAGGAGGAACTTTACGGCAATGAGAAGAATTTCGTACAACGCGTGGACGAAATTCTCTAGTTCAAAATTGGGTTTGGATCCCGACCCTCCATGACCTTCGTGAATTAATCTTGGACGAAGCGCATCGATCGAAATATTCCATACATCCGGGATCGGATTAGACTATTGATGATACAAATATCTGAAGAGATTTTGTTAATGACCGAGTTTGGAGAAAGATATGGTTACGTATGTTGGTGAAAATTTAAGTTATGCAAGAGATAAGGCGGCATACCAAAAACCCTTGGGAGCGCCACGACGACAGAAAATTCGCCAATGTTTGTGGTAATAAAATTACAAAGGATTTCGGGACGCCAATTCCCAAGATATATCAAAGACATGATGCAATTTGGGTAATCGCGGATCGATTAACCAATCCTCTCATTTCATTACAATCTATGACGTTTACCACAATGAATTCTCGCCCAAATTTCTAATGGTGAAATGGTATCGCGTCGTGGAGTACCATTTTCAATTATCTCAGATCAAATTAGTCATCCTACTTCCATCATCGGAAGGCGGGGAAGGAAGCATCGAGAGCTTGAAACTTTTTATGGGTGAAGTAATTATCACCAATTTGTTAAAATGAAAATGGGCGTCAATCAAGCCATAAGATTTGAATTGATTCGAGAAACAACCAATCGGATTGATAATATTTAAGACAAGCTGAAAGCAGCGCGAGATTGGCAAAGGATTTATACCAACATTCAAAGGAAACCATTGTCGCTAGAAAGAGGTGACAAGGTATTTTTAAGGCATCACCTTAGAGAGGTGATATGAGATTTGGCAAAACCGAAAATAACTCCGTAATATAGTGGACCTCATGAGACTATCTCCATGGTTGGTCATTTAGTTTATCGATTAAAATACTCCAAGGGTTAAATACTATACATGATGTTTTGCCATGTATACGGATTGAAAAGTACCAAAGCGGTGAGGCAATGAAAGTACTAGTAATGGAAGTACTCATAGAAGTCATACTTGATATCATAAATAATTCCGTAGTGATAGTAGACGGAAACTAAACTGTTTGGACATACCAAGCTTTATTAATTAAGATTAAGTGGAATTCACAGCGAGGACCAGATTATACTTGGTAACGCGAGGGTGAATTCTGAAGGAAACCCCCCCCCACCTTTTTCCCGAAAGGAGATAGAGGGCGTGTAAAATTTCGAGGACGAAATTTCTTAACGGGGGGAGAATGTAACGATTCCGACGAAATCAGGTACACCCTAACTGATAGACGTTAGTTATGTCATATGTAATGTCGGGTACATGAGTTACCATGGTAAGTATACAAGTTATACAAGGGACGTTAGTCTTTATTAGATTACAACTCCATCATGAAAAAAAAAAAAAAAAAAAAAAAAAAAAAAAAAAAAAAAAACTATATCTAGTCATCTTGGTAACCTTAAACTAAGTTACTCACTTATTCATAATCACATAAGTATCTTTCTACCTACTTGAGACAACAACTTGACGATATCTATGAGTCTTATCAAAATCTTCCATCACTCATTTTGCTACCACTCTGTCTCTGACCAAAATACATCACCGCCCCACTCCTTTGATTATTCAAAGTGAAACCCACACTCAACAATCACTACTACTATTCATGAATATTCATAAAAACTTCTGATCAGTGAACAATGCTCATGCATGTTATGAATAATAAAAAGATTAAATAAAGAAATACAACACAACAACAAACTTCAACAACTCACTTTCCTTCCCCCTAGTGAACGTTAAATTCACTGCCCCTCCAGCTCTAGTTCCATATATCAGCTACACCAACACACACCACCACTTTCCTTGATTCTTAACTGTAGCGCATCACACCACTGTCATCTTCACAGAAACCGGCGCCCCACACTAGGTGCAACCACCTCCGCCACCAGCAGCAACCATCACCGCCACCATCCTACTCCTCATGGGAGCAGGAGTAACATCGCAAAACCACCACATTCCACCACATTAAACACCACCAACCACCTTCAACACTCTCTCGCTCCATTTACGTCACACAGTACCACCGCGAACCACCTATTCTCTCTACAATCTTTTCGGGATCTGTACTTAGTGGTAGATAAGGCAGATGGATGAGTTTGTAGCTTGTAGTGGCGGAAAACGAAAGGTATATTCGGTTTTTGTCGGTGTATGTGTTTTTGGACAGATTGTTGCTAGTTTAGAGTTAGGTCATGAAATTTTACAGGGATGTTCTACACATGAAAATATGAGTTCTGTGAATTTTTGGTAATTTTTGGATAAAGGATGAATATTTGGTGAATTTAATGCTCGGTTTTGGCCAGAAATGGTGAAAAATAGTTAAATATTATGAAAAATTCTGAAAAATTGCAGATAAGCTTTTTATATCATTTATATGTCACACACAAAATTTGAGGTCAGTTGGAGAAGTCTAAGTAGGCTTTTCGGTTAGACGAGTTCTAGGGATTTCTAGCCCGGTTTTAGTAAAAATGGCATGTAAAAGAAGATTTTGGTTCTGGAAGAATTACAGGGGACTAAGTGGATGGTAGGGGACATCCAGGAAAAATTTGGGATTTTTCTAAGATCGTTTGGTATTTACGACATATTTAGTGTTTAAATGGTGTTTAAAAATAGATAAATAAATTTTAAATATAAGAATTAATTCTGGAAATATTTTTATAAAATTCCCCACTGTTAAAAAGTCATTTGTCCAAAATTTCAAGATCCAAGATTAAACGGATAATTATTTGTGCTAATTAGCTAACTTTTAAAGTTAAAACGCGTAAACCGGTGAAGTTCGCTTAAGCGAGCTGACTGGTGTACAAAAATCCTAAAAATGAGCTATTTTCATATAAATGAGTTAAACAAGTAAAAATGAATCATCCGAAAATAATTCGGATGATTTAAGTAATTTTAACCTATTTTAACAGTTTCCGGTGCGCCAAAGATGGAAACGGGGTCCCGCGGCCAATCGGGACGTCTAAACCGAGCTATAATTTCACCACTTTAATTAAATGATCAGTCAACCACTATTTTCGGGTCGTGTGTGACCAAACTCATTTTTGAAACATAAAAACGAATAACCGTGCTAGGCACGCAAAACGAGAAAAACGAATAATAGTAGTTGTGACCTTGTAACTCTAAACGACATCACAATCTGAGTCCGGAGAAGTGTTTCTGGGTTAACCTTGCCCCCAGAACGGGTACAGTGCTGGGTTGATAGTGTCCCCAGGTGTACCGATTGATAAGATTAAAGATTATATAAACAATAATTGTATAATAATGATCGTAGGGATCATATTACAGATTGGACGGATTAACTAATAATGATTGTTGTTACCTGCTTGCATGTGCTAAGGTGAGTTTTCACGAGCCCCTTTTAATGAATTGTTTTAATTATATTTTCCCGGGGCAGAAAACATGTCTTATTTAAAGTATTTAAGTACATACCGATCGTATGGAAATACTTGTGCATTTATATATATATGGGCTGATGCATAGTATATATAAAATGTTTATAATGTGTTATTGTTCTGGGGTAACATAGTTCCCAGGGGTTATTATTATTCTGGGGTAACATAGTTCCCAGGGGTTATTATTATCCTGGGGTAACATAGTTCCCAGGGGTTATTGTTGTTCTGGGGTAACATAGTTCCCAGGGGTTATTATTATTCTGGGGTAACATAGTTCCCAGGGGTTATTATTATCCTGGGGTAACATAGTTCCCAGGGGTTATTGTTGTTCTGGGGTAACATAGTTCCCAGGGGTTATTATTATTCTGGGGTAACATAGTTCCCAGGGGTTATTATTGCTCTGGGGTAACATAGTTCCCAGGGGTTATTATTGTTCTGGGGTAACATAGTTCCCAGGGGTTATTATTGTTCTGGGGTAACATAGTTCCCAGGGGTTATTATTATTCTGGGGTAACATAGTTCCCAGGGGCTATTATTGTTCTGGGGTAACATAGTTCCCGGGGGTTATTATTATTCTGGGGTAACATAGTTCCCAGGGGTTGTTATTGTTCTGGGGTAACATAGTTCCCAGGGGTTATTATTGTTCTGGGGTAACATAGTTCCCAGAAAGTTATTGGAAATGTTCTGGGGTAACATAGTTCCCAGCATGATTATATTGTTAATAAATGATTATTAAAATGATTTGTCAGTGTTTATTTAAATTAGTGAAACTCACCAACTATTCGTAGTTGACCCGTTTTCTTTACATGCTTTCTAGGTAGGCCCAAGTTGGATTGATTGATGTGTGCTTAACTATCTGTGCTACCTGTTGGAAGCTTGCTGCTCTTTGTTTTGTAATGAATTTATTAATGTCTTATCGGTAAAATATGTGTGTAACACCTAGACAGTAATGAAACTCGCAACAATGTAATATGTTATAAATTAATGTAGTGGTATTTTCTTTATAAGCAATGCTGTTGATATCAGATGTGTCTGTTGCATCCCGTGTACGTTTCCGCTGCGGTTACGGGGTGTTACAGAATGTGAGTTGCAACTTTTAACGAATGAATGATATACGTTAAATGATTCAAGCGAATGTGACTGGGTAACGAATGGAGTGATATTCGTTATTAAGTGTAACGAATATGAATAACGAATGAGAATACTGTTTAGACGAATGGTGAACGAATTTAGCTAATGTGAGGTATAACGAATGTGCATGGCGAATGTGTTTCACGAATATGGAATGAATAGCGAATGGGATTAACGAATCAGATTTAAACGAATGGGAGTGACAAATGTCTTTAGCGAATTAGTTTAACAAATGACAAACGAATGAGTTTAACGAATGATCAGTTACTTGATTAACGAATCAGAATTCATCAGTTAACGAATGAGAATTCATATCTTCAAACATTCAAAAACTCAGATCTCAATCCAAACTAGTCAAAAATCCCTTAAATCTATATCAATCCACTCATAAACCAATTCCGAACCTTACTAAGCTCGTCCGAAATCACAAACAACTACCAAACCAGTCAATTAACCAATCCGTATTAACCACAACAATCTGAATCTCAAAACAGACTAACCACAACTCAATTCAATCTCAAATCTCCATTTCTCAGTCACTAATACTTTAATAATGGTTCGATACACTTAGAACAGTTCAATTATCAATGAAATATAAGTCTCTGTTTCTAAACGAATCAATTAAACTTCAATTCCGATTAATTCATCATGAAATGAATCCAATACATGATGAATTATACGATTTAAACAACGAGAAGCATCGAAGATCAGATCACAAGCTTTGATACCACTTGAGAGAGCACGATAGGAACTAGATCTTAGGATGACATCGATGTACTCATTGTGTATGAATACGATTAGGCTAGGATTACGTTAGTGTGTGTAGTGTGTGTGTTGAGAGAATATTTGGACAGAGTAACGAGAGGAAATCAGGAAAAATCAGGCGTAACGTTCCATTCGTTAAACTGGGTTAACGAATGGGACTTACATTAATACGAATGTGTCTTACAATTAGGCGAATGACATAATTACATTAAAACCCCTATAATAATAAACTATTACATTAATATCCTGATAAAGACCAAGAAGTACAAAACATGTATCAACATTTGTAATCTTGGAGATGGCCTGTAAGTTTATTTTTCGGTTAATAGTTAACAAATAATCATGGGCGTTATAATGGCTTGTGCTCTACACTTTATGACACCATTATTTGAAGTTATACCTTAGGAATACTCCTTAACTATGACATCATTGTCAAATTATTATTATTAATATTATTTCTAAGTATTTTCTTAATCTCTGCAGTGTGCTCTTGCTGCTATTGTCATTTCTGTTGTCATTGGATTGGTCAGTATTCTTATTATAATCTGATTTCTGTTTTGCCTTCTGGTCTTCTTTTTTATTTGAATATGTATTCCAATTTGTTTACTCAAATAATCCTAATTTTTAATTATGTGTTTGTAAAGGTGGATTATGATGAGGCTATATTTCTATGGAAAGTAAACAAGAAATATTTCTTTCTTTGGCCAGTTACTGGTGCAACCACTTTGTTCCTCGGTTTTGAAATCGTGTCCTTTTTGGGGTAAGCTACACCCAACCAATACGCGCGCGCACACACATATTCTAAAAGTTACCTAACCCAATTGACTACCTGGTGTTTTGATATGCATGTTGGTTTTTCTCTGGCTTTTGTGATCCATGAATCAGCAAACCCGCATATTGATAAGGCTATCATTTACATATTTATTTCTAAGAAAATATGTTTCTGGATGATTAATGATTATAAGTTTGTATTATTGCAGCTGTGTTGGGATGACTTCTGGGGACCACCGTTTATAGGAACATCCAACAATATCCGGAAGCATACACATACAATGGTTTTAATGGTGATGGGATATTATTTCTTCATCTACTTCCAGCCTACTCGTGTTGAGGTAATCATAATCGTTGTTGTTGTTGTTGTTGTTATTATTATTATTATACGTCGCATTATCAAGAGTTACAAGCAGGTTTAGGCTCAAGATTCTGATTCTTGATAAACTAGGTAATATGACAAATAAAACCACATACAAATGTGGTGTACAAGGAATTTTTATCTTATTTGTTAACTTATTGCATAATGTTTTGCTTTGTAATTCCTGTAATTTTAATGAAAGTTGTAATTGTATTAACAATATATGATAATTGTGTTATTGATTGTATTTTGTTTAAAGTTTAAATATTGTATTTTTCATTAATTCCAAGTGTAATACACGGGTCTCAAACTAGTTAGTAATATTTATGAACCAAAACTAAATAGGAGGGTGGTTCCCAAGTATTTTGCGTGCTGCCAAAGGCAAAAATCCTGCATGGCTTCTAATTTGTAGCCACGTTAAATGTTATGTTGGGCTTATGGTATTTTTATTATTAATATTTGTTGTTTTCCCTTGCATCTCCTGAAAAATACATGTTTGGAGGAATATTTAATATTAACGAATGTCCTATTTATTTTACCATCCGATATGTTGTAAATGGGAATGGGCCGAGTGAAATCAGCACACCTCTATTAAGAGATGGTTAGCTCAGGAGTGGACTCCTTAGAAAAATCAACAGACATAACTAGCATACACTTTGAATATATAAATAACTGTCCACTCCTAGAAAAATCAACATACAACTAGCATATACTTTGAATATATAATAAATAAATGAAAAAGTATCCAAAATAAATGAAAAATAGTGTAGAATTTGAATATATAAATAAATGAAAAAATATTCAAAATAAATGAAAACAGGTCTAAACTGAAGTAGGACTAGTCCTTATTTATTTCGTTGTGACATGCAAATATTAGAAGGACTAGTCCATTATTTATTTCGTTCACATGCAAATATTTTAGTAGAACTCAAATATACTCAAATATTTTAGTAAAACTAATCCCTGTTATTTATTTTGTCGTCACATGCACACGCAAAAATTTTAGTCGTTGTCACATGCAAATATTTTAGTAGAACTCAAATAATTTATAGAACTAATCCCTGTTATTTATTTCGTCGTCACATGCATATGCAAAAATTTTAGTAGAACTGATACGTTATTTGTTTCGTCATGCAAATATTTTTAACCCGTTCTTCAGATGCAAATATTTTAGTACGTAGAGTTCCTAGATCGAGCCATCGACTACACCACCTACAACAACCGTTTTTATGAATTGAGCCTCCTAGTATTTCATATGGTCATCCCTTTCAATCGAGCTCGTCACGCTAATATTTTTAATTCGTTCATCGTCAGATGCAAATATTCTGGTACGTAGATGTAACTTGTTTAGACTAGAGTTCCTAGATCGAGCCATCGACTATACCACCTTCAACAACCGTTTTCTTAAATTGAGCCTCCCAGTATCTCATATGGTCACCCCTTTCAATTGACATGTCACACCCCGACTTAGGGCCTAGAAATGAGACACTCAGTTGGTACTTATTTTGTAAATATATCAGAGTTATGGATTAATTTTAGCGGAAGACTTTTAAGTTATTATAATATTAATTTGCATTGAAAATTTACTCGGGAATTAAACACCCAATTAGTTATTTACAAAATACTGCTTATCATATTACAAGGATTTTATAACCAAAACTTAGACATCTTGGTAAGTAAAAAACTGGTCTCACAATTGATTGGGATTTGTACGAATTACTTTCATTTAATAAGAAACTCACTACTAGTGATATCCCTCTTCCAGTTACTACATGCCCACCAAAATATAATTTTGTTAACATTACTTTCTCAAGAAGTAATCGTTATACTGAAAATATTTATGACTGCTTTAATAATCTTTTCAAGGTTAAAAGGCCATAGCCTTGACTGAGTTTAAGCTATTCATAATATACTTGAAATAACTTAAATGTAGATCCTACCTTAGCGGCACTCAGAATCCTAATAATAAGAAAAGAGTGACAACCTGGTTGGCAGGGTCTTGATACTAGCACGCTTAAATGATCAACAAAGCGTCGAGACTTCGATACTTGCACGAATATCAAGAAAACAGGGTGTTAACATGTCGTAGCGATCGGGCATGCTTTTCTAGGTTAAGTGTGTGTGTGTTTCACTTGTTATCACTTAGTTCCTATAATCAGTATTATAATAATATTAATATATATATATTTTTTATTATTATTATATTATTATTATTATAGTCTTTGTGACATTTGTCAATTTCCGGTTATTTTATACTTGTATTCTTAATGTAAACCCGACCCGTTTTGTATCCCGAACCTTCGATATTATCAAAATGATGAATTTTATGTTACATATTTGTTTTATAGTGGTCGGATCTAAAAAAACACCCTTTTTCGGTTCTTAAAATGCCCCGAAAACGCTCAAAACGAACTCCAGGGACTAAAACTATCAAAATGGAGACTTGAAAGACCTATTTGTAGTTTGTGCTTTCTTGGGTCTATAACCAACCCATTTTCATGCAACACCCTTTATGAAAGACCCATTCAACTTACCCTATATTTACACACTCATCTTTTTCATTTGTGCTTGCTCATTTCCTCATTTCTCTCTCAAATTCTTGAATTCTAAGGTTGTTCTTCATAGTTTGACTCTCAAGGTCAAACTAAGCTAATCTTTCATTTTAACTAACTTCTCGATACTTAAAGCTTGATGTTACAACATATACAACATATATATAATATACACTCCTTGTTTACCTTCGGTTTTTCATTTCTCTGGTCTCGGCCGGTTGAAATGTCGGGCTAGTAAGGCAAGGTTACATGGAGGACTTTGTAGTCCTTGTATATGTATTTAACAAATCTAACCATATAACTTATTATACTTGCTTAACTTCTGCATATTTTAGTTTATTGTTCATATTTGTCAAGTTCCATGGTATTGGGTATGTGGTGATTAGCCTCGGTTTCATCCCAAGTTGAGAACCGAACCAAAAACCAAACTTTCGTTTAAAAGCTTTATTGCTAACTTTTTGAATGTAAAACTTGAGTATTATTATTTATAAGTTATTTTATAAGTTCCATGGTAATTTGGTATGTGGTAACCATCCTCGGTCTTATTCCTAGTCAAGGACCGAACCAAAAACTGAACTAAACCGAGTTCACTCGCTTAAGACACACAAGTGTGTTTTTAGCCACGAAAACTCATATTTTACTTCAAGATTATATTTTATAACAATTTTAGTTAATTTCTAAACATACTTGGCATGTCGGTAACCAACTTGATCTTATAACAAGTTCGGACCGATAAAGTCGTATACTCGCTTAACGAATGTTAAGGTTCTTCACAATAGAACTACATACTTGGTTAAGTTTATTTTCATTTATTGAGTTATCTCATAACATTTATTATTTTGGGAAGTTAACTTTGAGCTTGGTCAATTATCAAAGTCTCGAACCGACAAATCCGAACACTCGTTTAAACCTCATTTTGGTATTCTTATAACCAGGGGTTTTGCAATATTGCATTTTAACCCACATTATTACTTAACATAGGTTAAGTAAAAAAAAAACTAATGAATAGAACACCGAGACCCAGTTTCGAGTAAACTTATTTTACAAAACTCGTTTCTTTAATTTCTCAAATATTTACATTTTCAACCCTAAACTTTATTTATTTACTTTATTTGTCATGTATTTTATTTTAAACACTTCCAAGACTACCTACTAACACAAGACCCGTTTAATATAGGTCTTGCTCGTTAAACCGATCTCTCCGATTATTCACGACACTATCTTTCAAGTTACTTATTAATGTGAGTACTTTTTCATCCCTCGTTTTCCATCTTTCATTTTGGGGGTGGCATTGCATACTTATTCAAATTCAAATGATTTATACTTGAGTCTTAAACCACAACACTTATTGTATATGTTTACTTAAATAAATGCTCGATTTGGTGTTATATGCTTTACATGATTATGTGCAAATTCTTGAATGTTAAGGCGGGTAGCCTCTTGAATGCTAAGGCGGGTAGCCTCATCAAAGTATGATTATACGTTAATTCCGAGTATATATAGTATCCCCATATAGAAAGGTGTCGTCAATGTATTCTTATTGACGATTTCATTATTGTCGTCAATGTATTCTTATTGACGGTTTTATTATCTAAATTGTTGCCATTATTTATTGTTTTCATATACTAGTTGTGGGTTTCATACTATATACTTATTGTCCAAAACTATGAAAATTGCTCACCAACCTTTGTGTTGACAAACTCTTTTTTATGCAATGTTACAGGTTTGATGTTAGCTTGATTTGATTACTTGAAGAAACTCATCATCTTGGCTTTAGGATATTAGAAATGAAAGAACAAGTTATTTGTTTATCTATTTATTTGGCATTTTGTATGAACAATTGTTGTGTTATTTATGATGATATGGATTTAAATGAGTTGTTTAAATATTGTCACTTCATAGTGTCGTTGTGCAATGAACAATCATGTCGCGTCTCTACGTTTCCGCTTTCATTGGTCGGGGTGTGACAGTATCCATACTAAACCGGGCTGTATATCTAGTCTGGGTATAGCTGTCACGCCCAAAACATGTTACTAGTCATAGATTATGACGTTGTTCAATGTCTAATGTTTAAAATCGAACTTGGCTCAGTTTCACCGTTTCACGTGTTAGGCCAAGTTGATCGTTTACACGTTTAGAAAATAGGTATGACCACATAAACTCGGGTAAATGTGTCGGTTGATAAAATGATTAAATTTATAAAGAAAAATCATAGTTTAGATGTCTGGATCCGCTATAAGGTTCATTTCCGTTTGTTCAGTCTAGTTTGGAGAAAAACACGCATAATTCATCCGAATTGTTCGGATTTCTCACAAAATATTCAGTTTTATTCAACTAACTCAAAAATATGATATTTGATCACTCTTGATGTTCTGATATTCCAACAGGTTCGTTAATCACAAACATATCGGTTTTTTATCAGAATTGAATTTGTTTAACTTTCAAATTAGCATAACTAATTATCTATATATTGTTAAGTTACAAAAATTTACATACTCACTAATTAATATATGTAGATTTTATAAAAGTATTTCTGGAATTTTTTTACTAATTTGTTAATTTATAAAAATTCATTTTATATGCTATAATAGCCAGTAAATCGTTCGTTTATACCAAACGATTTATAAAAAATGCTATAAATTTTCTGAGTGATCCAAATAACTTTCAAAATACCATGTAAAATTTCAAAACTTAACAATTTTGCCAAATTACCATTTTGAGCAAAAAACAATCGTTAAAACTCTAATAAATGTGAATCCAGAAACCATAGCTAGGGTTCTGTAATTGATCCCAAATTTTATATGTGATCATGTTATGTAATATCTGATTTCTCGACAAAATTTCATAAATTTCCAAGTAGCTTAAGTATTTTTCCCAAATAAACGCTAACAAACAGTAATAAATTCCCCAAATATTCTCGGAGTATCAAAAAATTACCAAATTTGGACAGGGACTCATTCATATGGTCCCTGATGTTCCTGAAAATTTTCATAATCTAACAATAAGCACGCCACAATCTAATCCTAAACAGCCCCTAAACAAGAATTTCGGTAATACCTTTGCGGTTTTCGATTGTTTCAACCCTTTTTCTCACTTGTCCAGGTTCTTGGCCTTCTAGTTAATGTATTTACAGGTCATATATAAAAAAATCAAGCATGTATCATCAACAAACCAGCCTTGAAACGAAAGGTTTCGGTTAAGGTTTCAAACTGAGTTTTTGAAATGTAAAAATACGATTTAAACCTCCTAATCTGTGTTTATGGCAAAAAAAGTATTTGATTTTGATCTCTAACCATGTTCAACATCAAAGTATGTTGTTGGATCATTTTAAAGAGTTTTACATGGTTAATCATGGTTTTTACTAATCAAACCATAATTTTATGTGTTTAAACATGTTGAATCAAGCTAAAATACTCAAAATCTTCTTATTTACCTTATGGTTTTGGTATAAAATGAAAAAGGAAGAGCATAAGCAGAAGTGTTTACGAAGATATTTGAGTTTGGATGTGTTTTAAAGACTTTTACACAAAATATCAAAGAGGTAGGACCCCCTAAACTTGTGGTTGCCACTTGTGGGGTCCCTTTGGGCCCCACATTTGGCCTATTCTACCTTGTTTTCCGTGCCGTATGTGAAATCCCGTGTCCATATTTATTTTGGGTTTGGTTTTCGGTAAGAAAAAAATATATCGGGCAAGACAAATAGCGCGAAAACGAGTGTTTTTCGGCCAAATTTTTGTAACTTTAGAAAAACATATCATTTGATTATAAAAATCCAAAATATTCACGGATCGCTTGTTGTTAACTTTCGCGTTTAAGGTCATAGCGTATTGTTAAACAAGTATCTTTTCGTTTAACTTGTTTGCTATGTACTAAGGCCATAATATCAATATGTTAGCTTCTAATATACGTATATCACTTATAGATGGCTCCCCCGGGATATCTAGCTCATAACCAGACTCGTTTGGTTATTCGTTTGTTCGCTATGTAATAAACGGTTAATCGTTTATTCAATGCGTAAATAGTAAGGTGTACCTGATTTTGTCACAAACGTGACAATTTAGACAACCCAAGATATTTATACCATCTTTAAATGGTAGCCGAATCCAACAACTTTTGATGCACAAGATGCAAGTCACCAAAGCTTCAAAGCGTTGCCAAAACTATACACGGTTCAACTAACATCAAGGAAAAAGCTGTACATAACCAGTTGCTATCGCAACACCTAATATTATTATCGGGGGCAAAAGCACGAATGCTCCAATTGTGGCAAAGAAATTTGTATCGTTTCGTTGTGACACTTCATTTAAATAAGACTGCCTTCTTATATTTCTCTTCTGTGAAACGGTTAAAAGCTTTGGCACCCTCATCTTTTTGCCCAATCTCATTGTAAAATCATCATCCCGATCACCTACTAACTCGATTAGCTTCTCACGGACTGTAAGCTCCACATAGTTTCGATCACTTCCATAATCTGGTGGTTAAATAAACAGGTCACTGGTTTATACAAACATATGAATATTGTAAAACTAGTATGAGTGGTAATTTTAATTAATAAACTTAGGTATTGGTTAATTCAGGCTAATGACAGATTTATCACCAACGGGCCAAACCGGAAAAAGGTAAAATATAAGGTTTAGAAGGAAACATGTCAAATGTGCTATCGGAAGCCGATCAATGGTATTTTCAATGCATAAAACAAGGTCTATAAACGAACCAAACGTTCAGTTAATCGTTCGGCGGGAAGTTTGTGTTCATTTATTTAATAACGAACGAACATGAGCAAACGTCTCAGTCGTTCATTTATCTTTGTGAACCTTCTTTTATGTTCATTCATTTAAATTCATTTAGGCCCGCTAGTTTTATAAAATTAAAATATCACTCATTACAATTTATTCTAGTTTTTAACTTTTTAGGCCCATCACGTTGTTCACATTTATTTTTAATTGGTGTTAGCTCAATTACGTTCTTTCGTTTACGTTCTTGAACCCTTATTTTATACTCTTTAACAAATGAATATAAGCGAACACGTACACCTTCATTTTCTTAAAGAACAAACATGAACAAGAAAACCTCGCTCGTCTTCTCGTTCGATCGTTTGTTCGGTTGAAGTTAAATGAATCCGTTCAAGTTTGTTTGGTTCGTTTCAGGCCTGGATAAAACCTCATTATATCTCAAAAGATTATTTCCTTATTCAAATTATATGACAAAAAATTATTTCATTATTCAAATTATATGACGTAATATCATGTTTGACACGCTAACTATATATTAAAATAAATTAACGATTTGGGAAAGTGTTCTGAGCCACAGTTTGCACATGATTAAAGAATACATAAACAGCCATTACATGAAGGTGTGCTACACGCACTCAAAATGCATATCTTAAAGCGTACACTGGCTTCAATATGGTATTTGGATTATTGCTTACCAGATTTTGTATATTAACACAAAAAAGATTACACTTTTAAATAAATTGAATTACTTTAGGAAATAAATGATGTTAAAATAGAAACAAAAATGTAAAGCTGATATAAATTTCGGGATGGTTATTGACATACCACTAGGAGATGCAGTTGTAGTAAGTTGTTCCAAGAGATCCAGCTGTGTGCGAGCAGACGGTGAAGTTGCTGCTTGATTAAAAGTAGGAAACTGAGTCAGAATCATATTTGTGTTACGACAGTAAAAGCCACACCTTGGAAGCTTATTTTAAAAGGCAAGTTCTAGTTACGATAGTTTTAATTGCCATTTCATTTGAACTTGTGACCATTTACTCATGCAGAAACTTTAATTATGATAGTTACAACTCTCAAGTTCAAATCCAGCTTCCACTGATCTCCTACCTTGACCTTTTGAACTATTTGTGGCAACCATGGCCCGTTCTTTAAAGAACGGGTGTTGATTTGGGCAAAAATGAATTGTAAATGGGTCTATTCTATTTCATCATCATCATCATCATCATCATCATCATCATCATCATCATCATCATCATCATCATCGTACTCAGTATATCCCACCAATAGCAATGCTATGGTAGGGTCTGAGCATTGCTATTGGTGGGATATACTGAGTACGATGATGATGATGATGATGATGAAATAGAATAGACCCATTTACAATCAATGGGTCAATTTGGGTCCACTTAAATAAATGAACAAGTCAAAACGGGTAACTAATATAAAACTTGTTAGCTTAACAGAGTCCAAGTGTCTATGACCATTGTTTGTTGCCGACACCATCGCCAGCACTGCAGCCACACCAATGCCCACTGCCTCTGCCACCATCTCCACGACCGCCCCACCGCCACCGGCACATTCAGCAACGCCGCGGGTACTCTACCACCACTGATGCGTCCAACACAACACCACGTCGTAGTCATCCACGCTGCCACTATCCACCATGAGAAAAGAAAGCGGTTGAACCTATTTTGGTACTTTTTTTTCTAAAATGACTCATTTCAACTCGACTCCATTTTGATCTGAACTCCTTTTGGTTTAACCCATATTGACCCGAACCCGCCCAGTTTGCCTGACCTAATTTGAACGCCACCTGCCTCGTGTAAGATGTGCTTTACCTGCTTCCAATGGCTAGCAGTGTGCTTGTAGGGTCCCGTTAGTATACCAATTAATCACAACAATTCCACAAAAAAATAAAAAAAAAAAGACTCTAAAATGGCCACATATACACTGTCCTTGTCTCTCATAAGAATCAGAACAATTTCAACTAGATCATAGTTACAGGAACTTGTGACATGCTTTCGTCCAAAAATAAATATGTGTCATTAAGCTCTAGTAAAGCTTAACAGAAGAAAAATAGGTATTATAATGAAATTCTAAGCATATATGTTTTTGTTTGGAAAACATGAATTTAAGTATTGGATCCTTGAAAATGAAGGCTTGGCTTGTTAATTCCCCTTTTATTTATTATACCTGGCTAAATAACCAACCTCGTATTATTATTATTATTATTATTATTATTACATCCTAAACTAGTCTAAATTTTGATTCTTGATGGTATATATATGTGTGTGTAATCAATATTTGAATTTCAGAATCAACAGAACTCTGATTCATAAATATACCTGAACTGTTGGGCCTCCGATCGTCTTCCCTGTCGGCTCCTTTTTCTGATAGAGCTGCAGCGGCCGTTGCAGTTGAAGAAGTGAGAGTGAAGGCGGAGAAGAAGAAGATATGTTTGGATTTATTAGTATATGGAACCAGCTGAAATAATGAAGAATAGCTGGGATGAACAGAAGAAACCCTAGAATTCATGAATGCCATTGAGCATCCCTAAACCAAACAATTCCTTCTTCTTCTTCTTCTATGTATGTATGATTGCTCTTTCATTTCATTGTCTTTTTGCAGGTTTATGTGTGTGGGTGCGGTGCTCTCTTGCCCACAGAATTCACGCGGGCCACAAACATGAAAAATCAATAATTAATAACCACTCGTGTTCCATTTATAATTCTCATTATTTTTAAATTAAATAAAATTATTTTAAACTAAATAAAATTAATTATAAAATTAATTTTAACATTATTCATCTAAAAACCAACTTTTGTTGTCGTTTTCTCAAAACCCGATAAATATTATATTATATTTTCTTCATTTCGCTAACTTTATTATTTGCTAAAATCGTTGGTTTCGAGATAAAATTAGACCATAAAATCGTTGGTTTCTCACACCCTCTTTTTAATGTTTTTACATTTTTGGGGGCAGCATATACATTCTACAAACTCAAAACATTTACTATTTCGTTTACAAACTATAATTCGTTACATGGACTTGTGTGTTTACTTGATTATTCTCTCGAACTTACTTGTACGTTTGTAGCCTCAATAAATATGATCATATGCCCCCCCCCCCCTTTGCACTAAGGACCATTTTATTATGAGTGAAAAATGGTCTCATTATCCAAGTACGTTGGTTGTTATCAACTGGAAAGAGTCTTACTTGCGTGATTATCATACTTGTTCATGGAATTGTATGGTTTTTACGTATTTATATCGAACGGTGTGCACTCACCAATTATTCAGTTAGCTGACATTATTTTATATATATGCTACAGGTATCATTATTAAAGGATGATGCCATGATGAAGACACTAGTCTTAGGATATTTTAAATAAATGGACAAAGTTGATTCAATTTTCTATTATTAAATGTATTTCTTTGTTTCGAACTTGTATACCTGAAGTTTGAATAAATTAATGATAATATTGTCACATAATAGTGTCAAATGTGTTTTGAACAATCTGTACGTCACACTCGAGCGTTTCACTTAAGCCGGGGTATTACAGATTGGTATCATAGCCATGACTTTAGGACATTAGACATAGTGCCCTAGTTAGTTATAGCTTATTTTTATTATTTTGGTTAGGGGTGTCTGATTAGAAATTATGTGAGCCCTATTTGATTGTTCAATGCACTTTCCTATTATTTTATTATTATTGTTGTTGATTCATTTACGCCTCATTTACACAAGCACACTCACAAGTCCAATGCTTATGCCTAAAATGAAGATTTTCAAACATTTACAACAATCGATTTTTGGTTTTCGATAATTCTTCTTCTTAAAGATGGTTTTACGTGGCGAGTATGTAGTAACTGGAATGGGGACGTGGTTGTTTTCCGAACTCTTGACACCAAGGTTATTGAAATATAAGGATAAACAATGCATACAAATCACAATCAGACGTGGGACCCGGTTGCTTACTTGGAGAGTTGGGGCATGAAACATATTAGGCCAAAACATATCACACCTAACGCCATAAGAATCACAATTTTAAGCTTTAAAACGTGACCATGTTCTCTTTGTAAAAAGAAAATGGTGACACTCCTAAGGATGGCATACTAGTTATGGTGGTTCATGCGACGTGTGACTCTGACCCTCAATATTTTACAATGTGTTTTAACTAAAAGTCCGAGAAGTCATGGTGATACACGAATACCTAGATTTTGGTTTGATTTGATTATCATTTTCATTTGTGTGTTTTAACTAAAAGTCTGTCAAGTCATGGTGATACACAAATACCAACTTTGGTACTATTTGATTACGCACTTCTGATTTTTGTTGGAACATAAAATTTATGATAGTTTATACAACGTGTGATTCCAAAGACTCAATTGTTTATATTGTGGTTTTGAAAAGTCATTGGGATATGTGAATTGTCGAGTTTCAATTCATTTTCTGTATTTATATATTCATTTAGTATTATGATTTAAAATTGAAAATTCGAAAAGTCATGGTGATACATGAATTATCGAGTTTCAATTCGTTTTCTGTATTTATATATTCATTTACTATTATGGTTTAGAATTGAAAATTTTGAAAATTCATGGTTATGCATGAATATCGATTTTCAATTCGTTTTCTTTATTTATATAAATCATCTATTATATCGGTTTTAATTGAAAATTCGAAAAGTTTATGGTGGTTCATGAACACTCGATTTTCAATTCGATTTCACTACTTATAGTAAGTTTGTATTAAATCCATATTCTTATTTGAAATTGATATATTTTTCATATGGTTATTCAAAAATTTATGCGATTATTATTGAAGTGCGAAAACTCATGATAGCTCATGGACATTTCAATTTCGATTTCACTTTTTGTTTCATGGGATTTTATTTCTTTATTTATTTTTATGATTTATACAGATGGATTCCTATTTCAGGAATCTTTCTTGTAAAGTTTCTTTTGGTTGTTATACGGATTTCATCTTTACGTCCCATGTTACGTGGATTCTTCACGCTTCGCAGAATGTCTTCTTGTTTTCCTAGGCGTCGCACTTGAAGCTCAACTCGCAAAACGACAACCCAGATTATCAAGCAATTGGCCGCCGTTCATCAAACCCCGTAATAACCACCACAAGAAATTCAAACACTAAAACTATGCCTAAGTCAATCCAAACCCAACATAACTTCTGGACACCCAAACCTAACCCAACAAAAATACACACACGGGAACCCACCCTCTGTGTAGCACGTGCAATCCCACCACTCTGCTACAGCAAGGTCGAAATACCCCAAATTGTGATAGTTTTAGCCACCTCATCAAATCTTGCCATGAAACTATACATACTCAATACGACATATTTATTCCCACGACTTGTTACCAACCATTCATCCTAACCTTCTGCCTTACCTTATGCTCGTGCTTCAAGCCTACTACCATGATAGTAAACCGAGCACACCAGCAATACTCTGAAAACCTAACTCGTTTCCGCTACGCAATAACTTACCCCGTGTTCCTTGTCCATTTAAAACTTTATTCGTTTTCTGGCATCAATGCTTAATCTATATTACATATAAAATATTTAAGGTGGACAAGATGGTAATTTGCTAAAATTAAGACGCTAGTAAGAGACGCCGTTATATTTATTTCCATAAGCGCTTATCCACTTCTCCGATGTACTCCCTCCGTCCCTTATTATATGTCATGGGACCCAAAACATACAAATTAAGAAATATCTTATTATTTTATTTTATGAGCTTTAAAATGACAATAATGTCCTCCATGTTAATGACAATAATGAGCTTTAAAATGACAATAACTTAGTGAGTATGTAATAGTAAGGACAAAACTGGAAATTGAATTTATATGTATAGAAATGACATTTAAATTGGGACAACCAAAAATGGAAAGATGGACGTTTAAAATGGGACGGAGGGAGTAATAAACTTCGTTCACTTCAATGCTCCGGTACGGTTACATGGCATTGAATCCTCCATTCAATTCGGTTCTTCAATTCATTAACAACGAACGTTTCATTCCAATCCTACATAATACATCAACGCTTACCCCACCAGTAATTCAATCGAATCATTAGTTTTCTTTCTCTAGGGTTTCAGTTTGTACCTTAACAGCACGCACAAGCAACTGAACCGATTCATTCACGACTAATAGGGTTTTTGTGAGTTCCTCTTTCCAATAACAATTGTGTTTCCTTCATTGAATTTGTATGTGCAGGCTATCAATTAGATCTTCCTCTGATTTTACTCTGTGTGAATGCAGAATTTCAACCTTTTACCTTATTTTATTGTAGGTTGAAACAAGTGATAGTATAAGACTTTGGGTATTTATGATTCATATACTTGTAACCAAATTCATTACATTTACAAGAAGATTTTTGTATTTTCAAGTATTGTTTGCATTGAAATCACAGCACGTGCATGTAGCTCGGATGATTGGAGCACCGTGTTGTATCACAGACGAAATCGTTTCGATTCCGTAGCTGATCCCGTATTGCATTTCTTTTCTAATAATTCTTTTACCTGTTGACGGCTCTTAGGTTCACCATTGATAAATTAGAATTGTTCACCATTGCATCCACGCTAATTGTGTCAAGTAAATGATATTTTACTCAAATCGTGTCTGGCATCCATGCTAATTGTGTCATGTCGTCTCTGACCAGTTAAACACGGTTAAACATGTTTACAGTCCTATTCACAAGTAAACTTGTATTTCATGAATTCTAATGGAAGTAACTGATATTAGAGTTTTAAGATATCCTACAATAGTAAATGTGGCGAAAGCTCGGGTCATAAACGGGTTTGGGTAAAAAATGGTTTAACTAATTGTGTTAAATGGGTTAACAAATACATGACACGTTAATAAACTGTTAATTAAAAGAATATAATTATATCAATAATTGAATATATGAATGTATGAAATATGTATTATATCCTACAACAGTAAACTGCTAAAACTAATACTCTTAAAACGTCGAGATCTGGTTTATCGTGGTGGAACGTGTTTTTTTGTCATTGTTTTATCTACACCGGCTTTGGTCTGCTATGATATTAATTGAGTTCAAAACCGTTTCTTCAAAGCTTCTTGTCTTCGTCCTCGCTCAGGTGCAACACTTTAAAAACTTTTAAATAATAAATAAATACCATTTTTAATTATAACAAAGTTTTATATATTTATACTGGTTTTCTATGCATCATTTTTTGTTACATACGTGGTTCATTTTGGAAACGATCTTGAGTGGTTATGAGGATGAGTGACCAAACAAAGGAAGCAACTTTGGAGAAATATAGAGTTTTGCAGAGGTTTTTCTTGTGTTGGCTCTTGTTGGGGCTTCTATGGTTATTAGAGACGGTGTTCTACCTCCTGCTCTTTCAGGTTTGTTATTTTGTTTAACTCTTTGGTTGATTTAAGCATGTTAATCTCTGATCTTTTTGGGTTTTTCATTATTTTTAAACATGAAATTTGGTTGTTTTTGTGATAATTTGGGGCTGTGGCTTGATTTGTTTACTTACTAATTAGCCTAGTAAGATGCTTTCGAATCTTAATATTAAAACATGCCAACTGATACAGTTGGTTATTTACTAATTTGCCATTAGGTTTTGTATGTTTTTGAAACGAGTTCTTACTGTCCATGGGTTAACACGAACTTCATTTCTTAACCCAATCCTTTTTTTATTGTTATTGCATAAAAATACAGTTTTACAACTAAAAGTGAAACTGTAGTGTATATAAAATAATTAGATCCAAACTATAACATTGATGTTCATTTTTCTTAGATCTATTAAATATAGGCATAAAATACTATGTTAGCTCAAGTTATGTCATAGAAGAGTTATGAAAACAAGTATAAACTTATCCAGGTTAAACAGCCAACCTGACAAACCCGAATCATTTAGTTAAACGTGTTGGGTTTAAATATTTGGAATGGATTAACTATCCGAGTCGGATTTGAGTTATAGGTTTTATGGTAGGTGTCTGTTATTTACTTAGTTATGTTGGTTAATTAATTGCTATCCATAAGTTATAACTTGATATCATCATAAACGCGGTTCCTGCATGTGCATATGATGAAACTTGGCACTGTACAGATCTTATCATCTGATAAAAGAATGGAGGAACAATATATACCGAGCCCCACTCTCTGCTTCTGAGCGTATAGAGAACCTTTTAAACGAGGGTGCATCGGATGACAAGTCACTGGATTTGGTATTCTCAGGTATGACCGAATTGTATATGTTATTTCGTTATTAAACTTTTTTTTTTATTAGTTTGCATATTTGTTATTTTATTTAACGCAAATGACGGCAGAAATGGCACGTTTGTTATTGGCAATGACCATTTTCCAACATCTCCAAAATGGTATTAATAGTTCAAGATTCCAATTCCTTTATGGGGTTCACCAAATTTTTATTAATTCACAGGACGTGATAAAGATCATTTTTGGTGTCAAGACCCTTAGGTGATTGGTTGCGCGGTTGAAGGCACCTGAACAGCCTCTTGAAACTAACAAATAGGTAACTCTAGATTATTAACTATTTTATTTTATGTTCAAAATGTTTCTTTCAAAATTGTTCGTTCAAATGCTTAGTATACTTTTGCAGATATCGCATATAGTATCGATGTTGACTTGATGGCTTTGACTAAGAAAATATCTCATGCATAACGATGATGAATTCTTTAAAACAATTCATGTCGTACAACTCTACCTATCTAGATGTCAGTGCTTTGAAATTGTTGAATATTACTTTGGCTAACGTTATATGTATATTTTTAGTTTTTGTATTGTAACCTATACGGAATATAGATCTTGCTATAGCAACGACCGGTTACTATAATGAACTAAACCGCTACTGACCAAATAGATTTTCGATTGTTTACAATCGGTACATAATGGATCCCATTAACTTGATAACTACTAAATCATGTAGCATTGACGCAAATTGTAGCATTTTAAGTTATTTAACCCATTTGACAAGTTTCCTTTAGTTTTTTTGGCCTGTTAGAGATAAAACGTCACTGATCACCCAATAAATTAGTCGAAATAGCTACCTCTAATATATATATCATGTCTTGTATACTTATCTTTGCTTTAATTACTATAATAGAGGTTGTGTTTTTGGGAGCTAGAGGTGAAGCCAAGCTTCTAGTGGCTGACTATTAACTAAAATTTATCTGTTATGAAGCAAATAACCTTTGCTTATCAAATGTAGTTACAAAATTAATTATTCATTGGGTTAGTTGACCACTTACATACTATGAACAATATGATATACAATCTTTTTTCACAACACCCAAAGGTTAAGAATTCCATTTAGTTAATTATTTATTTTGTAGTTTGACTAAATAAGTCAAACTGTAGATTTTGGACAACTGATTATGGGACAACTTTTATTTGGGTTTAAGCTAATACATGTTGAAAGTGAATTTTCGAAAAACTACTTTTTTTTTGTTGGGTCGGATTTATGATAAGGAAGATTGGAATCTTCTCAACCTCCTCAGAAAACGGCTAAGTATGGACTTCGAGCAAGCATAGACGATCGAGCATGGTTTTACTACTTCGAGCAAGGTATTCAGAACCTTAAATGGTTGATTCTTCTAAGTGTTAAGGCTTCGAGCAAGCTACACTTCAACGAGCAAGAGTATTCTTCTATCGAGCATGGATTGCCAATCGAGCAAACAGCTTGATCATACAAGTTTTAACCAAGTGTTACGAGCACAGGATGATCGAGCACATGGGGACAAGCATGGATGCAATAAGAAGATGTCACGTGATCAAAGCAAGGACTTCGAGCACAGTTCAGTTCCCGAGCAAGATTTACATCCGAGCATGATAAAGATTGCTGAATAAGTAAAGCTGAAGACATCAAGAAGAATGAGCTTGCTCGATGGACGAGTTCGAGCAAAGCATGAATTAGTCAAGAGGAATGAAGCTTATTGGAGGAGAATATCTTCACTGAAGATACTCTAGGTAAGTATGCTCGAGGACATCCATCGAGCATACCTAGTGTAGTGAGTCTGCTCGAGCAAGATTGTTACCTTGCTCGAGGACTCAACACTTGTATTATTTTGCATTTCATTATGTAATGATTAAGAACTTCTAAAAGGAATGTCAGGGTCTATAAATAGGGGTCATAGGATTCTATTTAGGACACGGATTTCCAGACGGAATTACAGGCTGGCACACACAGATTACGAAAAACATTCCAAAGAATATTCTATTTGTTTCCTCGTACAGCCGCCGCTGCCGTCATACGAAATCCTAGACATTCCTTTCACTGTTCCATTAATGATATATTTAATACAGTGAATCTTTGTCTTTGAATGAGCTTTTATGGAGTATCTATCGTTGTTTCGTGTTTGCTATTCACACTCCTTCGTTCCCACTCGTTGGATATCCTGATTCCGCCGGGATATTTAACAGGCCTTTTGGGTAATCGAGTCGGTGTGTTCTTGTCAACCTCTAGAAGGTTTCACCCGACTCACGGTCCTGACAAGTGGTATCAGAGCTTGTGTAAGCTCGCTGAAGGCCACGGGACTGAAGGTGTGTGATAAAGCTTGAAGCTTTACTTTGTTTTACTGCTACAAATCTCAGATCTGATAAAAATAGAAGTCCAGGAAGTTTCCACTAATAAGATTTCAAGGTTGCTTGGACAAGAAAACTTCATCAAGTGGAAGGTGCTCTTCGAAGCAGCCGTGAACTACAACGACCCAGAGCTTTGAACTTTCATCGTTGAAGGAAACTATGTTCCCTCAACAGCTCCGAACAACAATGCCACTATTGAGCTAAAAATGAAGAAACGAGACGATAAGGCTTTGTCTATGCTGAAGTTAGGACTTTCTTGGGAAATTTTGACAACTGTTAATCATCATTAGACCGCAAAGGGTATGTATGATGCAGTTATCGAAATGTTTGAAGGGAATACAAAATTAATAGATATTAAGAAAGACAGACTGAAGCAGCAACTTGACAGGTTCAATTTTAAAGACGGAGAAAGATTAAAATCAGTCTTGCAGAGGTTTATGACGATCGTAAACGACATAAGAACGACTGATTTACAAATCTCTGACTTTGAGCTGAACAAAAAGCTTCTATCATCACTGCCAGCAAGTTTATCAAAGAAAAGGCCAGATTTCCCAACTTCAAGTTAGATGATGTTATTGCCTTTCTCAAGGCTGTAGAACATGAAATGATTAAAAATCATATGATTTGAGAGGACAAGCTAAGTTTTCAAGTGAACAACGCTCTTGTAGCACCTATGGGCAACCTCTCAATCAAGAGCCAGCAGCCTATTATTGAGGAACCATCAGACACAAGTTCAACTTGCAGTGGTCAATCAAGATTCAATGTTCAGCTGATTGAAGATGACACTTCCTCTGCAGCAAATGTGCAGTCAACATTCTTGTAGAACAATAGTGCTCAAGGAACAGATTATCAAGCATTGTTCTCTATGTTTACTGAGTCATACCATGCTTTTGTCGCTAAGAACCTGATCAACACAAGTATTGTGCAGGAAGATCTTGAGCAAATCGATGCTGATGATTTGGAAGACATGGACATAAAATGGCAGGCGGCTATGCTGGCTGTGAGAAGCAAAAGGTTGTATAACAGGACTGGTAGAACAAGCTTCAATGGACCAAATGAAAGAATTGGATTTGACAAATCAAAGGCCATCTGTTATAACTGTCAACAACCTGGACGTTTTGCTAGAGAGTGTAACATGCCAAAGCAAGTTGGCAATCAAGTGAACCAGAATCAATTCTACCAGAACCAGAATCAGAATTTCCAGCAACAAAGAAATCAGATCACCAACCAAAATCCGAACAGACCCCAACAACAAACATTTCAACCTCAAAGAAACAATCAAATGTAGGTTCACACAAATCAGAACAGAACTAATCAGAACAATGTGAACCAGCAGAGAGACCAAGGAAATGTTGCTGTAAGCAGGGTGCCACAGGATGGGGAATTTGATTGGAGCAATCATGCAGCTGAAATGGAGAAGGAAAATGTTGCATTTATGGCCAAAGTACATGACAAGGCTGAATCTTCAAATGCTCAGGTACATCTGATGTTTCAATTTCTGATCTTCTTGTTACTATTTATAAACTGAATCAGGAGATTGGATAGTGGAAAACTGAGTGTGGGAGAAAGGAAGCCTTCTTGAATGTGTATGAAACAAATGAAGCAACTTATGAAAGTCAACTCAAGGGCCTTGAAGAGGATTGTATGATGGCATACCAAAGCCAATCAAGAATGACAATTGAAATTGAAGGGTTGAAAAAGATGTATGCAGAAGAGAAAATGAAGAATGCTGAATTGCTGATACAAATGGAATTCTTGAAGAACCTTGTTTCTATAGGCAATATTGTGGGTTATGTTGATAAAATGATTGATGAAAAGAAGTATAAAAAGGTACCACCACCTTTTTGTGATAGCTACCCACTGAAGGTAGACAAGGAGAGCAGAAGTGAGTATCTTAAACATTTCAAGAATGTTTTTGATGATAAGGCTGAGTTTGTTAAGCAATATGCTGATGTGTTTGTGGACAAGAATGGAGAGTTTGCAGTGAAGCAGAGTGAGGAGCCAGAGATTGAGAAGAAAGAAAAGATGGAAGGTGAGAAAAAGAAGTGGAGTGAGTACTCCAGTGAAGACAGTAACTGCAGCTGTGGAAGCTCTAAGTCATCTAAGGGCAAGAAAAATAAAGGATCAAGCAAAAAGAAAAGTGAAAAGATTCCTCTTCTGCCAAAGATGACTCCAAATATGAAAAAGCACTATGAGAAGATGAGAAGAGAACATTTAGTGTTTGACATCTGTGCAAGACCACAACATGATATCAAGAAAAGAACAGAAGAAACTATGAAATCTTCTTATGATCAGTCACATCCTCCAATCTATCCAGTCTTCTCAAACCATGAACTTTTTGACATCGGAGACGTGGAGTATGCTCCAAGGAAAAGATCTGTTAAAGAAGAAAAGGGAAGCAGTTCAAGAACCCATTCCAAGCTCAAGCCTGTTGTATTTGTCAAAGAAAAATATCATCTGGAGCTGATCTGAACAAACCAATCAAGATGTACTTCAGCAATTCACTATGTCCTAAAACCTCCCTAGGCTTTGATTTTCCCAAACCTAGTGACAAAATTAAAGACAAGCAATTGCTTGAGGATATGGGAAGTTATGCAAAGGTGGTGCAAGAAATGTGATGCATATGGTCATCACACTGACTCTTGTTGGTTTGAAGAGGAAGAATTTGAGGTTCCTGATGTGGTTTTTGGGTTTGATATGAAAGGATACAAGAAAATGTATCAAAGATATTTAAATGAAGAAAGAGGAAGTTTAGATGATGAAAAGAAAAGTTCAGTTCTTGAAAGGGGACTGAAACAGATATTAAAGATCAAAGATGAACCAAGTGTATCTAGCAAACCTGCAAAGAACAGAAGGTCTAGTGACAAAGGTAAAGAGAAGATTAGACCTGGTGTTCTCAATGGAGATGAGAAATTTCTGATTAAGCAGGCTATGAACCAAGAGGGTTCCAATGGAAAACTAAGAAGGAGTTGAGTGAAAAGAAGAACTATGTGATTGAGCAGATTGAAGAATTAATCAAATCACAAGTTGTGAAGAATGGGTCAGATTCTGACACAGAAGAAGAATGTGAAATTGTGTATGAAGATCCACTTCCAGTTCCAGTTCCAACTCCTGATGAATCTTCTACTGACACTGAATTACAAACTGATGCAGTTTGTAAAGCAGAATCCAACTAATTCTGTTTTATATGTTTGTGCAGGAACAGTCCTTGAACAGCAATGATTTATGGTACATGGACAGTGGATGTTCTAGGCACATGACCTGTGACAAGACTGCACTGATCATTTATGAAAGAAAATATGAAGGGCCAGTTGCCTTTGGGAGTGATGAGAATGGAGGAAAGATAGTTGGAAGAGGAACACTCACCAATGGCAAGGTATCCTTTGAGAATGTGCTGCATGTTGAAGGACTACAATACAATCTACACAGCATCTCTCAAGTATGTGACAAAGGATACAAGGTAGCCTTCAATGATGAACATTGCCTAATTTTGAAGCCTGAGTTTGTGATTCCAACTGAAATGATAATGATGATGGCTCCAAGAAATGACAACCTCTATGAACTGAGAATGAATACTGCAACTTCAAGAGGTGATTCATGTTTTGTTTCCAAAGCAACTGAAAATGAAACCAAGCTATGGCATAGGAAGATGTGTCATGTGAACTTAAAGAACATGAAAAAACTTGTAAAAGGTGAACATGTTGTTGGCTTTCCCACAAGAGAGTTTAAATTGGAAGAAAAATGCATATCTTGCCTAAAAGGAAAACAACATAAATCCTCACATAAGAGCAAAACGATAAACACAATTGATGAGGTATTGGAACTGTTACACATGGATCTATTTGGTCCTGTAAGTGTTCCAAGTATTGGAAAGAAGAGATACTGCCTAGTGATCACTGATGATTATTCAAGATTTACATGGGTATACTTCATGAGTAGCAAAGATGGAACCCCAGACCTGATCAGATCCTATGTGCTAAAGATGGAAAATCAGCTTGAGAGGAAGGTGAAGGTCATTGTAGGTTCCCAGCCGGATCTACACGGAATATCTCGTTCTACGTAGGTGCAGAATCCCTACGTAAGACGATACGAGCGTAGAAGACGAAACACGTTAAACACAATCAAACACAAGTTACAATAAACAAAGAACACGTTGTATTGCAACTGATAACACGTGATATATCAATCACCGAATACACAAAACTGAACTTCTCTATCAAACAAGCCGTAACCTTAACCTATATAACATTCGACAACTTCGCCTAACATGTTTAGGCGAAGTTGTCACTAACTTCGCTTGTTCAACAAGTTCGCCCATATCAAGCGAACTTGTGAGACAACTTCGCTTAATTCTAAATACAAAACATACTAACTCGATTACAGACACTAGATACTGAACTACTGACATCATGTACCAACAGACTCCCCCTTGGCAGTAGCTTCATATCTCTATCTTCAAACACGTGTCTCGTAATCCCAAAAATCTTGTATCTTCCATCTTCAAGCATGAACGCCTTCTCGTACACAAACTGAAACTACTCTTTGATATTTCTTTGCTTCTTCTTTCCAAGCAGGAATGTAAAATATCTTTTTCTCGTTCAGCACCTGCAGATCAGCTTGAGACAAATTCACTAAATGCATAGGATCATATACTCTCATTAGCTCTTGTTCATCTTCATCTTCCATTACTGCTTCAGCTGTTTCACAATCAACGTACCACCATTTCAGATCTTTGAGCACATCCTTGGGCATTTGTTTCATCGGTACTTATTTTAGACACCGGATCGGCTTATACTTCATGATCATCCAAGGCTTGCCATCTGCTCTCATTCCTCTGTCTTTGTCTTCAACGAGCTTTCCTTTCTGTGATTTCAACAGCTCGAACTTTTTCTCCTTTATGCTTTCCTTCCAGACTATCTTCCCAATGATCCTAGCCATATTATCATCACTCATGTTGATCAACCTCAACCTGGCTAAGTCCTTCACTTCACATTCAGGCAACGTATTCAACGATCTCAACAACCTCTTGAAATACTGAACCCCATCATACCGTTTAATCACAAAAAGTCTCAACTGCTCATCATATAACCAGCATATAATCCCCCTTTTCGATTCAGCATAACCCCTGATGTTGTAACTTTTCTTGAACATAATTGGGACCGCCGGTTTCTTAGTCTTTACGAACCACTGAGCGTAGCCTTCTTTCCATCTTGGCTGCTCCTCCCATTCTGTCTCATCACATCCCGTATCTTGACCCAAATCTGACTTTTCAACTTCTGGAATTTCATGTTCAACGTTGTCCTCCACAATCTCTCCTTCTTCAACTTCACTATCAATCACGATCTCAGCCCCTATTATCTCTATCTCCTCCAACGGTAACACATCCTCATCACCTATAACATCATCTAACACCTCCTCAGCATCCACAACCACCACATCATCACCCCCTGAACCGCCAGCTGCACTCGTTGACTCCACCTGAGATGTGGAAGTCCCAAGAGCTTGTTCAGTTCTTGGCAACTCTCCACCTGCACCTTTCGATGCATTGGGATCATCGTCTCGATCGTTACGCTTTTTTGTCCTCAGCTCGTCACCCTTACAGCTCAACTCCCCCTGAGATGCCAAGAACTGTTTCAAGGCATCAATTATTTTACCATGCTCGATCAGGAGGGACGACTGAATTTGATTCTCCGCAACGAGGCGCTGAATAGCATGAGTCTGGATAAGATTTACTCTTGATTGTTCTGCCACGACCCTTTCAAGCGCTGCTATTCTTTCCGAGTCGGATAAGGTTGCATCGAAATCAAACCTCAGATGTGATATATCTTGAGCGTACGGAGGAGGGATTCCCAATGTAACCGGCACCTCAGAAACAGGTGGAAACGTAACCGCAGGTGGTATCGTAACTGACAACCCTGCAGTGGCAACAACTGTCGACTCAATAAACCTTGCTACGACCTCCGTTGGAGTAAGAGTTGGAGGTGGCAAGGACACAATCTCCGGAGCCGAGAGCTGGAATGTAGTGGGTGGGATTCCGAAGGAAGATGAGGTAGTCACCACGGGAACATCCGTGGCGATTGGCTCTGTAACTGGCAATGGTGTAGAGACTATAGTCATACCAGACAGTGCGGGTGGAGTGAAACGAACCACCCTTGAGCTCTCACCAGCTCCCGAACCTGCACCTGCCCTTTCTCTTATCGATCTACGGACCAACTGATGTAAATCTTCCTCAAAGTCCGAATCACTGTCATCGTTCTCTCTTCCTCTTCCCATGAATCCTTTCTTGTGTAACTAAAATCCGTCTAGCTTCAGCCACATCATCATCTGAGGAATCAGAATCAGCCTCCGTCGTAGCTGCCATCGACACATCCACACTAGAAACCCGGGCAACCGAGACTTGCACCTCTTCCTCTGGATTAACACGTTCCATATCGAAGAAACCTTGACCGCCAAAAGCAGCTTCAAGGTCTACATTTTCCTCCGGTGCCACAACAAGAGCAGCAGGTAAAGCTTGTTGTACCTCAGGTGGTGGTTGAGGTGCTCCAGCCTGTTGTGGTGCCGGATCCCGAAAATCGTCCCCACGAGCTGGAACATACTCTGGATTGATCAAATACCCAAATAATGGAGTATGTCGAGGACGGAGCTCAGGTTTACTTCTTGCACTTGATGATCTGCACTGGGCGAAGATTCTCTTGCTTACACTCTCCACATATCTAATCGGGTGGCGCTGAGGTAACGTGGGAGCAACATGATTCAAGATCATTTGAAGGAATATTGGATACATCAGAAATCTCTCACGCGCCACCGCTCGTCTTTGATGGTCTATCTCGTAGAACACCATCTGACTAAAGCTATAACGCTTATTGTAAGTCAGTGCTGTCAATGCCGACTGCATGGTCGCACCCATTCCATCCGTACCAGCCTTTCTCCCTGACATACACACGATCATCACGTGCATATGAAATCGCCATTGGTCTAACAAGAATCCCTTTCGTCTTTGAGTATCCCCCAATGGACCAGAATATCCCATTCTCAGAAAAGCACCATCTCTGAATGGAGCCACGAAATCTGTAGGATCATCTCTCGTTTCATCCCCAAACTGCAAAGCCACCCTGATCTGTTCAGACGAGAACTGGACTATCTGATTGTTAACCGTTGCACACATAACCGGGGGCTCGACTCGACAATCATATTCCACTGTCTGCCAGAAATCTTCTATGTTTGGCAAAGAGATAGGCAGTGTTGTAGTAATAGCGTGGAAGATACGCGAGCGGATAAGAAACGTGATGATCTCGCGGAAATCATCAACACCGCTCGCATCCGGGTCCAAAGTTATGTACATGTTATGCCCCGGGAAAAACTGCCGATTGTTATCTCCACCTTCATCACCACCTGCACCACCTGCTCCAGCTACAGCTGCCATTTCTGCAACAAAAACAGTTTAAGTTAGAGAATCGTCAAGTCAAATCACAAGTTCGCCTATTAGCGAAGTTATGATTTATTCTGTATAGGCGAAGTTAGGGGTGGGGCGAAGTTGGGAACAACTTCGCCTTAACTTTAACTTCGCCTGATAACAGTTAATAAAAATTAAAAAGGGCCAGGCGAAGTTAATGATAACTTCGCCTAACCACAACTTCGCCTCATATACTGTTAAATAATTTAATATCAGGCGAAGTTAAACCTTAGGCGAAGTTATGGATAACTTCGCCTAAACTGTAACTTCGCTTGAATATGAAGCGGCAACAGTTTAGACGTTCAAACGAAGTGATTTTGGTCAACTTGGAGATTGCGGACTCAACCAAACATGTTTTGACGGAGATCAACATGATCAAGTTGAATACGACTACGTTAAAACAAGTTTGAAAAGCGGGTGTTGGATGTTTGAAAGAACGGGGTCACGAATCGGGTCGAAACGACCTTTTATTAACGCCATTGTCAGTGATTATACGATATGATGACACTACACACCTTTAAATCGGATTAGAAACTGAGAAAAACAACAAGATGTGATTCGAGATATAACTTCGCCTAGGTTACTGGAAGATAAGTTCGCCGGGTTTGAAAATAATAATGAGTTTGACCAATAATATCTTTATATAGGGTCAAAGATGAACAGGCGAAGTTGGGGCTAACTTCGCTTACCCCTTAACTTCACCTGTTATATTAACTTCGCTTGATAACCATGTTACAAAACAGACCCTCTAATTTGAACATTATGCTTTTAACTTTTAAACCTTCCTTTAAAGAGTAGAATGTTACGATCAAAGACCAAGTAACCAGGTATAAAATCATACAACTACATAAGTAGAATAAATTTTAAAAATAAAGTACACGGGATCAAATTTCAGTCTAATAGGGGACCAACATGTTTTAGAAAAGATCCGAACAGGAATCATACTAATTAGGTGACTGTCACATAGATCCATGTTCAGCTGTATTATGACATAAAGAAATAGGTTATAGCAGGTAAATAACTTAAAATGGTTTTCATCGCTTCTGTGATACGGGTTAGGTTCAATTAAGCTCAAAACTTAAATGGGCAACACATCAGAGATTATGATGTCTCCTATCTATTCTCAAAGCGTATTTGGCTTTCCCCAAGTCACCCCGAGTTGACCTCGACCCGTAGTGTCTGATTAAATTGTAAGTACACGTCGATCTGTAGAGTCTTCATCCCGTTCTCATTCTTGCATCTTGATTGAGAAGTATTAACATTATAAGCTCTAGAATGTCTCAGTAACACATAATAATAATTTTTTTTAAATAATAAGATTTACACAGCTTCAAGTAAACTACTGCAAGTCCCGAATCTGGATCACTGTAGTTTCTTGACACACCATTTTCTCGGGAATCTGAACACTCACGGGCTCGTGTATGACTGGGTAATCGCTTTTCTGCCTATCATTCGGAAAGATATATATGGAGACATGCACAACTCTTAAGGAGTTTCCACGTAAAATCGAGGAGATTTAGTTAGTATCACTTCTACTTTTACGCACCATAAAAAGCTACCATGACAACAATGACTGTTCTAAAGTCTTTTAGGCCTAATAACTTCACTAGTTAAGCACACAGAATCAGTTTGTCCATCACTTTCCAAGGTTGGATCAATTTTCTTTTAAACATTGTATAGATACTTCTTACGAAGCAGTAGACTTGAAAAATTATTTCATCTCCCCGTTTAAATTTTTTTTTTTTTAACTTCTATCGCCCCGATCAAGTCGAAGTCTTCAGGTAAACGGCTATCCTGAAGATCCAATGGATCAGCTGGACCGACCACATACGAGTATGTGTCCTTCTAACTAAGTATGAACGACTAATTTTCAGCGAAATAATAAAACACATCATAAACCGCCCCGGTCACTTTCAGTCATCTGGTTAATGGCTATCCTCATACTCTACAGGTAGAAATGAGGACCAAACATATCCGAAGATATGTCCTTCAAACTGAAGCAATCGACATAATTCTAAGCGATAGAGACGTTTTTTTTTTTTTTTTAACAAAGTAAAAAAAAAACGAAGAACACGGTTACTTGGGATTGATCATCCCATTTAGCTCAACAAGGTTTTGAAAACGAGTTTTGTCAAACGCTTTAGTAAACAAATCAGCGAAATTATCTAACGAATCAAACTTTTCGAGCTCAATCAATTTCTTCTCAGCACAATCCCGTATAAAATGATGACGGATGTCAATGTGTTTAGTTTTGCTATGCTTTACGGGATTGTTAGTTACTGAGATAGCAACAGTGTTATCTATGCAAATAGGAGTGTGAGTGAAATTCAGACCGTAATCGCGCAATTGCTGTTGTATCTAAAGAACCTGGGAGCAGCAGTTCGATGCTGCCATGTATTCTGCTTCACAGGTAGAAATGGCGACTGAGGTCTGCTTCTTGCACTGCCATGACACTAATCTGCCTCCAAGAAACTGACATCCACCTGTTGTTGACTTCCGATTCTGATTGCATCCTCCATAGTCAGAATCTGTGTAGGCGACTAACTCCAAGTCTCCTCCTTTCGTGTATCACAACCCTAGCTTAGGCTTGCCTTTGAGATACCGCAATATCCTCTTCACACCCTTCAAGTGAGATTCCTTTGGGTTTGCCTGAAAACGAGCACAAAGACAAACTGCAAACATAATATCAGGTCTAGATGCAGTTAAATACATTAAAGAACCTATTATTGCCCGATATTGGGTGGGGTCCACGTCTGCATCACTGTCTGAATCAACACCCAATTTATGGTTGACGCAAACTGGAGTATCAAATGGAGTGCTGTCCTCCATCTTGAAGCGTTTGAGAACGTCTTGGACATATTTAGTCTGATGAATGAACATCCCATCTTTCTTCTGATCAACCTGCAATCCTAAAAAGAAAGTTAGTTCACCCATAGCACTCATTTCAAACCTCTTTTTCATGACGGCTTCAAATTCCTGACACATGGCGACTTTTGATGCAACAAAGATGATGTCGTCCACGTAGACTTGAACCAGAAGAAAGTCGCTTCCATTTCTCTTAACGAACAGTGTGCTATCGATCTTTCCCCTTTCAAATTCATTCTCAAGCAAGTAATCGGATTGAGTTGCGTACCAGGCACGAGGGGCCTGATGTAGCCCATATAGCGCTTTACTTAGCTTGTACACGTGATCAGGAAAGTCTGGGTCAGGAAAACCCGGAGGTTGCTCAACGTACACAACCTCATCGACTTTACCGTTAAGAAACGCACTTTTCACGTCTAAATGGAACACCTTCATCTCCTTGTGTGCAGCAAATGCCAAAAACAATCGAATCGCTTCCAATCTCGCCACAGGAGCAAACACTTCATTGTAGTCGATCCCTTCTTGCTGATTAAAACCTTTTAGAACCAGCCTTGCCTTGTTCCTGATAATTATCCCTTTTTCATCTCTCTTGCATTTGAAAACCCATTTTGTGCCAATCGCATGCACATTTTTCGGTTTTGCAACCAAAATCCATACATCCATCTTCTTGAACTGGGCTAACTCTTCTTGCATGGCTTCGACCCACGAGCTGTCCTTGAGAGCCATTTGATAGTTCTTTGGTTCAATCTGGCTGATGAAGCAGGTGTACAAGCATTCGTTAATAATGCCTGTATCTTTAATGCTTGTGTAAAAACAAGTGTGCTCATTCAAGATTCGTCTTGTTTGTACACCGTCGGACAGATCACCTATCACGTTCTCCAAAGGGTGATTTTTGTGAACACTCGTTGTCGGAACCGAACTGACTTGCAGATTGTCTTCCAAGTTCGAAGATAGCTCATCATGGGTGATTGTTGTTGAGAGTGAAAAGGATTGAAGAATTCCTCTTCTGTAGAGGTAGCAGGGGTATCGACAGCATTTGACGAGGAAGGTTGACATTCATCGTACTGCGGTCGTTGCACAAAATTTTCTTCCTCATCATAAAGCATCTTCGTAGCTATTCTCTCATCAACTTCTGCACAATCCAAGTAAGGCAAATTAAAAGATTTAAAAAGCCTATCATAGTCGAAAGCCCCA